>NC_057810.1:505975580-506145042 GCF_018294505.1 Triticum aestivum | reverse complement strand
ACAGGAAGCACCCGTCCCCAGGTGCCAGAAGGCCCAGCCCAGAGCCCACCTCTCCTGATATAAAGCCCATCCGTACCATCTTCGGCTCTCCTCCTCTCCCTCAATCTCTCGAATCGCGCGCCCTCTGCAACTGCCAGACGCACCCCCGCGGAGGAGGCCAAGAAGAGGCGAGGTGCGCAGAGCAAGAAGCCAAGAAGATGGCCGCCGTCCTCGACGGCGTCTCCTCCTGCGGCAGCATCAACATGTAGACCGCCGCCTCCCGCGTCTCCTGAGGAAATTACTGCTGCACTTTCAGAGCTTTTCTGTAATCTCCTCCCGCTCCCGCTCCCCTGCGTCGGCGAGTCGACCGCCGCCTCCCGCGTCTCGCCGGGCTCCTCCCCCGCCCGCTCCGACGCCTCCGAGGGCGCCGCCTCCTTCTACGCCGAGCCCCACCCGGAGGACGAGCCTGAGGCGTCCGCGGGGAGGAGCACGCAGATGCTGCTCGCCATGGCCGCCATGGGCGGGCGCGGCGGCCCCTACGGCCGCCGCCCGGCGTCCTCCTACGGCAGCTGCGCCGCCTGGAGCGCCGGCTCCCTCACCGCTCACCGCCCGGCCTCCCCTTCGCCCATATGCAGCCCCGTCAGCAGCAAAGGTGGCGACGGCTGCCGGGACGGCGGAGAGCGCCGCGACGATGGCGACACGTCCTCCTTCGTCACGTCACAGCAGGTCGGTTTCCGTGTTCTTGGTGCTCTTTCGCGTTATTCCTGACAGGATCTCGCTTGAGAAGTAGAGTAGTAGATAACTCAAAGGTTCTTGATTTTCCCTGCCGTTAGTCTTGAACCATTGCTCTGTAGCATGCGGTTCATGAGTTGTGTTGGGCTCCATCGGTTCCTTGTGTCAAGTCTTGGAGCAGATGTAGGTTCTTGGATGGAACTGTTCGGTTTCTTGTATTGCTCCCAGGAACGAAGGCCTCTCGATATCCTAGCATTCTGTTCAAGCTTCATAGGATTCTTGATTGATAGAAGTTCCAGGAATCGATTGGAAACTCCTAATGATTATTAACTACCACTACCGAGCAGCAAAGGCTGCACATTTGCGATCTAGGCTTGTTGCTAAATTTCTGCTTGCTGAATCTTGAGTTGGACAAAGACTGGAGTAACCTTATCTCAATCATACCAATGGTGCATTTATTTGATCGACCAACCAGATTAGGATGATTTGGTGTCTGGTTCCATCCAATTATTACTTACTGCTTCCAGTTTTGTACCCACCTAGTTATGCTTTCTATCCATTTGATCTTTCACAAGTAATTGGGAGGTGCTAATAAGCCAAACTACCTCAGGAACAAGAGCAAGGGAGGTTACCAACGAGAGAAGATTTCATCAAGTGTTCTGCTACGCCACGAAACATCCGGCTACAGACTCCCAGGCACCCTTCTCTGCCGGACAGGAGAGGTTGCGCCTTTTGTCTGCCTCCCCCTTTCATAGATCAGCCTCACATTTTTTTCTTGCATGTCATGTTCAATTAGTTTGCGTGATTGAATTATGCAGCTAACGGATCCAGTCGAGGGCCTCCAAAATTCGTCCACAAGGCCACGCCAGCTAGATTGATGCGCCGAGCTCGCTCCTCACATAATTACCATGGGAAGCGCACGGGAGCAATTGATGCTGTCAATGACTGGAGATTGCCTAAAGTAAGTGAAGAGGAAGATGAGGCAGTGGATCAGAAGGACTGGCAGGATGATGCTGTGTCATCTCGTGTATCCTCAGGTATTGGCTTAAATCTCTTGAGACCTATAAGTTTTTCAGCAGGACATGAATTTGAGATGATCCTGTATTGTTTCAGCTCGTGATTGGAACTTCGAGTCGGATAGTGCCTATGAGGGAAGCAATCATGATGGTCGTGCTTTTGACCATTCAGAGGTCGAGGATTGTGCAGCTGCAGTGCAAAGGATGGAGAGACGGCTGCGGTGCCCTGCGAGGAAACATGAGGAAAATGCTGTCCACGCCAAGTTGGTTGCCTGGAAGGATGCACAGATTGCAAAGCTCATAGAAAAGTAATCCCTCTTATCTCATCTTTTATCATTACCTCTTAACATGCATTTGTTAGCAGTTAACTAGGGAGTTGCTCAGAATCAAGAATTGTTCATATAACAAGAATAGTTGGATTGAGCGAATGATGACGAGGTAGAATATATTATGTTTGTTATCATAAAGGAACAGTTTGCGCTAAACTCTATCTTACATTGGAATAAAACAGAAGAGCATGCTCCTGATTATTGGTACATACATGATTGTTTGTGACTCGTGACTGTCTAGTTTGTTGAAATGAAAATTCGAGCTGACCCGTTATCAACTCATCGTGTATAGAGTTCATGAGCTAACAAAATTGGATTTGTGTGTTACAAAAGGATAGTGCTTTGTAACTTATCTAGACAGAGCACTTATGATGTTACTTCAATCAACTAGGCTGAATCAGAAAGAAGCCCAGATCGATAAATGGCAGAAGAATAAGGTTGCACAGGCCAGGCACAAACTGACAAAAACTGAGGTATACTTCAGTTCACTGCATTGAATATTTGCATTTGATAGCATTGCACCCGCAGTTTCACATTTCTGTTTGTGTCTGAACTGAATGCAGAAGAAGTTGGAGAAGCAGAGAGCTGAAGCCATAGTGAAGATGCAGAAGGCGATAGAAGATGCAGAGAGGAGAGCTGATAAGAAGAGAGTCAAGAAGCAGGCAGCCACCAACAGTCGGATAGATGGTGTCAAGAGAGCCCTGGAGGAGATGTCTAGGACAGGAAGGCTACCCTGGACACTTGCTTTTCTGTGATCCAGCTCTTGCTTGTGCTAGTTCCAGACAAGCCGATTGGCGTAACCTCCTACCAGTGCCAGCACAGCAAGACTAAAACTAACGAAATCGACAGCATGAAATACTAAACAAAGGGCCATATACTGTATAGAATGGTGGTTTGCTGTCCTAGGATGATAGAAGAAGTTTCAGGTCATGCAACACTTGGTCAGCATTTGAACACAGATTCTTAAATGTGACATTAGTCTCCCCATTGGAGAAGTGGAAAATTCCGCACTGTTGGCTTGATGATTATGGTAGCATGGTCTAATGATACAAGTTCCCTTCTCTTTTCCTTTTAGTATGGCATTGGTTACATGCAATTTGGGTGTATCCAAATAATTTGCAGGTACTAATACTGTTCTGAAATTTATTCTGCAGCTGATCCTATATATGGACTGGCAGGGGAGGCAGGCAGGTTTAGGAGTAGACAAGAAACTGGTTGCTCAATATGCCACTGCCAATGTATACTACTCAAAATCCAGTTATCTTTTCAGTACTCAAAATTCAGTTATCTTTTCAGTACGTCTGCTGCTTCATCAGGTTTAGGAGTACTTCTTTGGGGAAGACATCGAAGTTCAGCACATGGAATTACTTTTAGCTATGCCTTTTCAAAAGAATCACTTGCTAGCGAAAAATCAACAATTTTGACACAAATTTGATTTTAAATTTTTTGTGATTTGTTTGCGATAATCTTTGTGAACGATGAATAAGTAGCAAAGTTTCTGATTCCAGTATTTCATGAATGTTTCTTTGTTACATTGAAACTCTTTGGTTTTCGAAACAACCCATCAGAACCAAGTTGACAACGTTGGCGAAAGCAGAGGTTCTTCAAGGCCTACTACGGGAACATGCTTTATCAAACGTTTCAATCGTTATTAGTTGATGTGGCCCCTGTTAGTTTTGTCCTAGATTACTCAGATGGCGACTTTAATTGACATCGTCTTTCTAACGGATTCTTTGCCGTCGTGGAGGGAAATCGAGCATAGGTTCCGCTGAGAATGGCCAAATGGCGTGTGTGCCGAGGAGGCATAGTGGCAAACTGCGTGTATCATCAACGAAGAGTGTGATTGAAAAGAAAAATCACATTTCTTATATTCCCTCTGTCCTGATTTACTTGTTAATCTAAGACAAGTAATTCAGGATGGAGATAATACTTCTCAATTTCAGCTTCATATGTACCAGCACGCTCACCACCGCATAACATGCATCGTTGTGGATTGTCATTGTCCCGTCTATCTGATCAGCCTCCTCATCTGGCTAACCAACTTTATTCCTACGGGTCTGCTAAAAACTCATGGGACTACATATTTCGCATATCCCAGTCGATTCTCCGACGTATGATTTCTTGGTCGTCCATGCTCACCGAGCAGCGATGACAGAGGAGGGGTTTTGTAACACCAGGGAAGATGGTGGGGCACGATAGGTTTAGAGAGATGGTCGGGAACATCGACAAAACTGCTAGCAGTCGGGTGTGGGCGACATGGCAAAGGCCACACTGTAGCAGCGCCACGAGCAAGCGAGACAACAAATTAGCATGGACAAGAGCATCTTCAATCGGATCTTCCACTTCGCCCCGATATGTTTTGGGCAAGCAGTTCGAACATAGTATGGATAAAAAATTGTCACCCAAGCGAACCCTCTAAATCTAGCCCAGATGTTCAGGCTGTCCAACACTACCCATTTCTAGCCCATATTTGAGACGGATTTGAGGAGGGCATGAAGTACGGATTTGAGGAGGGGGAGGAGGGCATGTAGGTTGACCTCGCCATCGCCAGGTTTGAGGTGGTGAATGTCGTGGTGGACAACATCCACCTCCTCTCGATGAAGGTGGTGGAGGAGCAATTCTGCCTCACCGAAGCGATGAGGCGAGGCACCTCTCGATGAAGGCGCAATTCGAGGCCGAGCGTGGGGGCACTGCCGCCTTCGCCAAGCTCATCGTGGAGAACCATGCCATCCTTGAGTCCGAGCAGGTGGTGGCAGCAAACCACCATGAAATCCACCGCCACGACATCGAGCGGGAGGAGCTCTTCGCAAACAAGGAGATGCCATCGATTCGCCCCACTGTCATCAAACATGAGGCCATGGCTACGGCAAGGGGCCCATCGAGCTCTCCGACGAGTAATAGTTGGGTAGTATGTAGTTTGCAATATTCTTTTCAAATGTAGCTCATTTCTCTTTTCTTTTTTTGGGCATGCTTGTGTTGTTTGCCCCAGCACTGGACTCTTTGTTGTTCGGGCGGTTGCTATATCTATATAGCGGGGCGAAAGCCTTTTTCTTAAAATTGTTTGGAGATGCTCTAGGAGGGCTGAGGCAGTGGGTAGATGTAGAAGAAAAGGAAGAGCCGTCCGATGAGATGCAACAGTTGCTGAAATCGATTCTGGTTTCATAAAAAAAAAATCAAGCGATCTAGGCGACCCTCTTCAAGGTAGAGTAGAATACACAGGTTTTCATTTGGGGGTTTGGCTAACCAACCTTTTCTATTATAACAGCCATTTCTTCACAGCAAGTCAGCAACCTCAACAATTCCACGTTTTAAAACGTGACAAAACCTGGAAGCTGCAAATTTAAACAAAATTCACAGAAACATGGCCAGAGACCATGGAAATGAAGCATTGAGACTATCTGGTGGGATGTGAACTGATTCCAGGTTCTGAAATGACTTGTATGAATGCGGCTAGAATATCAAATAGCAGACAGGCAATACTACATTATTAAACTCATTTCTCATCGATCATTACCATATAAATGGCATTCAGAACTGTTGTTAACAAACACAGCCATCACTCTGCAATTTGTCCTTGCATGTTTATATCAAGATAAAAGATATGATCTCAAACTTGGAAAGGCCCAACAGAACCACGATTGTCCGTGTTACCAAATAAATTACCACAGAAGTTCATTTAGTTCACTACTCTACAAAATTCTATCAGACTGATTGCACGACACGAGCAGGTCTTCCCGCGTTTTATCACCTTGGAGCAGATAGACCCATCTCTATATAAAACAAACAAATAAAGTATACATCAGGAGATTGAACATCGCAACAGCACCTTTATTCTTTAAATTTAAGCATGGAAGCATACAGCGTTAAAGTGTTCCTGACACTAGAAATAATAATGTTACAAGAAATTGACTGTCTAAGACATAACACTACGGCTAAGACAGATGTCGAGCAATATGTTTGGAGCATATCCACAATAGCCAAGCGCCCACCTTAAGACATTGCGTAAATGTTTCACGTATCATCATTTTCATCTGAGAAAAGAAGAATGGTAATGTTGTAAACTACACTGGCAGGCGGATTCATACAACTCACTTTGTTAAATAGAATTTCAAGAGAAAATGTAACCGTCTTACAAAGCAATGAGAGAACTATATAGGAAAGTTGCACAAATAATATTGCATATATTTTCACAAACAGGTAGGCTTAGCAAAATCACGACCACTGCATAAAACATAGGGAAATGGTGTATTTTATCCATCAAACTGTTCTTCAAGAAAGGCGGCTAATAATTATATGTAAATAATATAAATCTAGTCTTCAGGTACAAATTTGACATGTTTAGGCACTCATTCTTGATGATTGCGAAGCAAAACAGCAAGCTTCCAGTAAAATACCTTTCAAGAACTAGCAACTCATGTGCCTGCAGAAACCAAATGTCTTACTCAATTGACCTCAATACAAAAATCTATGAAAGAGTATTGTTGAACAAATGAATATGCAATCGTTATTGGCTTATAGTATGAAAAAAAAAATGTTTTCTCTCTCGGAGTATGGGTAAAGGAGGTATAGTATGGAGTGCTGAACAGCTAGAGAGAACCAAAGGTAGCACTGACATGTGCAACCTAAGAATTAAAGTGATTTGTTGTTCCTACCCAAACATAAACACAAGATTAAGGTAGACATGTTACTACGCACAGTGGTGTCACCGTGGAACAGCACTAGCATACTATTACGCCAAAACGGTGTTATATACGACATTATTTTGGTAAGAATTAGAGGAATTTAGAGTTTATGCACATGGACATCTCTAATTCTCCATTTTCATTAGTCAAACCATCTACAGTGAGCCGAATAATTTCCCTTTGGAATAGAAATGATAGCAAACAAACACCAAATGGAACTTCTTAGAATTCTGGCATTTAGGTGATACGACGACGACCACACACATTTGGACAAAAACTACACAGAATCATCGACAGGAAAGTGACCAAAGGGTGACACGGAGCAAACAAGCAGAGTCAGATTCTTCACCATGCTAAGCAAGCAACTAAACTAATGACGCGCAAGATAAAGGAAGGTACAAGTATGCACGGGCGGGCGCAGTTCTCACCCAAACCGAAAAGACAGACAACAGCTTCATCGATGGTACGATTGTTAAAGTCCGGGATAGGTGCGACAGAGGATACCCTGAGAGAGAGCGGAGGAGCTCCGGGACGCCGTGCTCAGCCGCGAAGTCAGCCTCGCCGCGGCCACCGCGCTGTGTAGCGGCAGCAGCGACATTACCGCGCAGCACCCCAGCTCCAGCGGCGCCCTGCACGCCACAGACCATTCCGCGTCACAGATCCGGCACCCATATGGATAAGGCTATCAACTGCGTCACCGTTTGTTTACCTGGAGATTAACGGGGCGCGGCGGGCGGCGGAGCGGCCGACGGAGGGCATGGAGCGGGAGGCCGCCGACCGGCAGGCCGCAGTGGCGGCGCGGGCGGCGGCGCGGAAGCAGGTCGAGGCCATCTCTGAGGGTTGGGGGAAGGCGGAGGGAGATGGGAAAGGGAGAGGCGGGTGGGAGAGGACCGAGGAGAGAGTAGGAGCGTTTAGGGCTCGGCGTCAGGAATGCGGCGGCGGCACGGGCTGGGAAGGAAGGACGCATTTCCCGTTCCATGTTGGGCCACACGCCCAACAGGATCCTGTTCGGCAGGCCGCCAAATGTGCCACACCGAAAAAACGGGCTGCATTTCTTGGGCAAAAAGGATTGGAAGCGGAACGAATAACAAAATAGTTCGAGTTCTCATAAAAAAACAGAATAGTTCGTTCGGTTACAAAATGAAAAAAAATATCGTATTTTGTGTCAATGTTATTTTGACGATTTCGTGTTCAGTGTCAAAACCAATCTGATGATTTCATATTCACTACTAACGATTTGTGAGGTTGGCAAATTCATCGTCTATCACCTCGATTTAGTACCAACCATCATTGAGAGGTGCATGATACAACAGGGTGTAAGGGTTTTACAGAAGATTTCCCCCCTAAAACCTAGGGTTTCTCTCAGGCGGCTGTGATACCTTTGGAACTTGTCTTTTATCAACGTTATGGGTGGGCCTTTCCCTCGTTGGCATCGAGAAAACGTCCTTGGGCCCTATCGTGTGAGAGCATGCCTAATCCTTCACATCCTGGAGGACGAAGTAGTGGTGGTGATGGCGGCGGAAACGGGTGGGTCGGGATGGATCCGGAGCCAATGGAGAAGTTAATGATCTACTTCAAAGACTCGAGATAATTGAAGGAAGATGATGTAGTTGATCTTTTGGATCGGGTCAGCAAGCCTCTGCGGGAGACATGTTGGGCAGTGTTGATAAGGATATGCATGAAAGCCCCCTCTAGTCATACGACTTTCTTCACGGCCATGCAGGTGGCATGGGTTTGTGCGCAAGAGGTGAAGTTTCGAGCTCTGGATGATTACTTGTTCACAGTGGAGTTCAAGTGCTTTGGAGATCGGAACACGACAATGCATGGAGGCCCATGGCTCTTTAGGCACCATGCAATGGCAATTGAAGAATAATACAATTGACTGATTAATATAGAAATATGGCTCTAGACTCCATCAAGGTCTGGACGAGGAACATTGAATAGACTGACTTGGTACACAATAATTTTGTGTCTAAGGTAATGGCTTCAAAGATGAGAGAAGTGCTAGAAGTAGAAATGGGCCTAGACGGTGTGGAATACATCAAGTTTGTGCGAGTTAGGGTGAAGATCAAGCTTGATAAGCCCTTGCTACATTTTTGGCAGGGAATGTGGCACGTTGTAAGCCTAGTCAGATAATTTCAAGCGTTGTATGAAATGATGCCCCGGTTATGTGCAAACTGTGGTACAATGGGACACATTGCTAATCAATGTGGGGAACGGGTGCATGACCCCTCCAAGTTTCTCATGGTCTAAGGACAAAAGTAGATGTTAACACTTTATACAAAAATGTCGACAACATATTGATGACGTGATCTCGTAGTATTCCATAAGTTAGGTCTTTTCAATACCATTATCACGTGTTCTCATCATTGTCGGCATCCTTGTTATGATAACAATGCCCATGGTTAAGAAAACAGGACATCAACAATACATGAGCTAGTCCAAAGGTCTGACTAGGGATATGTTTGGTGTTTATCTTTTCACACATGCAGATAGGTTTGCCTCATAATCTCACATTCCTGGAAGAACCATTCTAGCATTGAAATATAAACTTTAATCATGAACATGCAAAAACATAATAACAACTTTATGATTGCCTTTATTTATGGCATATTTCCAATATTCATCTTGACCACCACACGCTCAAGCTCTCCTCTTGTTCTTGCAATCTTTTATTACCAGCCCCTAACATACTTTTGGTATCTGCTAAGTACTTTAGCTACCTTCTTCAATCCTATCCTACAAAGTACCTTAATTACTGCACTTGCAACCTCTCCTAGTTTTGGAGAACCTATCTTATTTTATAACATTCATGAATTTCCCAAAAAAACTCACGAATTTTTAAAAGTTTCATAGACTTTGAAAAAAATCTCGAGTTTGAAAATACCATGGATTGGAAAAAAGTTCGTGAAGTTAAAGAGTTCACAGACTTTTAAAAAGTGCATGGATTTTTTTTAAAAAAATCAGGGATCCCAAAAAGTTTTTGAATTTGAAAAATATTCACAAGTTTGAAAAAAAGTTAGCGGATTTTATAAAATGTTCATGATTTTTAAAAAGGTACATGTGTTTCAAAATATATTCATGAATTTAACAAGGGTTCACAAATTTAAAATGTTCACATATTTGAAAAATGTCCACAAAAAATGAAAGAGGAAAAAACTGAAACAGAAAAGAGAAAAACCACAAAATAAACAAAAAAACTGGTAGAAAGCCCTAGTAGAAAAATATAGAAAACAAAAAATTGATCTGAAAGCATCTAGTAGCTAAACGGGAGCTAGCAGAGGTGATACATGGGCCGGCCCAATATGAGAGGACTCATATGATTAACGAGGAAATGTCGTCTTAGGGAGTTTCTCCAAAATAAAACAATGTCTTAGGGGCTCCTATACATCACACTTTGCAACTAGGCTGGCCCATTAACACGAGGGGACAGTGAAAAAATCACCAAAAAATGAATGTGCCCATGTGAGGGATCGAACCCTACACCGGAAATGTATCCGGTGCAACCACACTTGTGGTGCTACCGGTGCACCAGATGCTGTAGAAGCTTTTTAAAAATCTAAAAAATATCTGGCACATTGGCACAACATCATATATGTTTTCGAGAATTTCATATCAAAATTTGAAACCTTTTTTAGATTAAAAAATGATAATTTTGACATCGGTCTGATAATGGGCCAAATCTAAAGTCCAACTTATGTTATGTACTATTCAGTGTTGAATTTTGTCGGCGTTCTGGGAACGGGGGTCCCCAGACTTGCCTGCCTGCGGCCTGCGACGTGGCTCAAGTGGTGGCCCAGTGCGGCCCATCTTCATCAGCTCAAGCTCAAGGCCCTCGCGAGGGGCCAAGCCTCGCGGGGCGGACGACGGGAGGCTTCCTCAGGAGCGGCCTCGCCAGGCAAAGCTCGCGAGGAGGCGGAGAGATCAAGGCAAGGGTACCTCGCGAGGTGCTTATGACGCAAGCCATGACGATCAAGACCAGGCGGGCGCCAGGCGGACGCCGGCCTGCACAGTGTCCTTGTTTCCTCTTTGGTGCAAAGGGGGTAAGCACAGACCGAGGCGCCAAGCAAAGGTTGCCATTCCAGTGCAACTGGACCAAGACCGGCAGAGCGGCAGGACGGAGGTCACCGTGGAGCCCAGGACAGCGTCATCGCCAGAGTCTTTGGCAGTCGAAGACCAATTTTAGTCAGGATAAGCTATACTAGATGTTCCCCTTCAAAATGGCTGTTGTTGGCGCCCTTCCCGCTCAATATTTGGAAAAAGGACCAGGGCCTCTATATATAGGACTAGCCACTGCAGTAGGAGGCATCTCATCTAGATCTCAACCAGAGCCAACAGAGACGGAGCAATTCCTCTCCAAGCACAAGAACACCCCTCGCGAGGCTATTCTTCCTTTGTACTATCCATCATCAGCCCCTGAGGCAATCCACTCACCACACACTTGAGTAGGGTATTACACCACAATGGTGGCCTGAACCAGTATAAACCTCATGTCCCTTGTGTTGTTCATCAAGTAGTCTGGATTCTCAGCGAGGCGTTGGGACATGGGTTGGTAGAGGAAAGATTTTCGCGCGCACCCCAGAGTTCAAACCTTAAGGGTTTGCCGGAACCCCACATTTGATATTTGGCGCGCCAGGTAGGGGTGTGTCGGAATCTTCCTTCCACCGACCTGTGCTCTACCACTTTGTTGTCTCCATGTCCGTTGATCCAACGGCCAACACCGACAGCTGGGCAGCGTGGCCCGCCCATGCCGCGCCGCCTGCCCAAGGCGACCTCAACCTCGTGCCTCAGGCAGCTCGCGCTCCGCAGGGCGCTGCGGGGCGCGAGCGACGCGGCCAGGCGCAGCCTGCCCTCACCCCTCGGCAAGTGCGATCAACGGCAAGGGCCTCAAGCCACGCCGCAGCGCCGTACACCCGACAGGAGCAGGCGAACACGAGGGTCGCGCTCACGGTGGCCCGAGAACTGTTGCGGTGCAGGCTGCAAGAAAGCGGCCGCGATGTGCTGCTGGAGCACGTGGCCAAGCTCCTGGACTCCGCCGCCTCAGGAGCACCTCCATTCTGCGTCCAACTACCATCCCAGGCCCCGGGCGGGACATATGGCGGGCCCAGCCATGCACGCGCGACCCCGGGCGCACCTCAAGGCCTCATCAACGACAGCCTGGTCGCTAGTGCTGGGCAGCAGGTCACGCCAACACCGCTCCTGGTAAGCGAGGGGGGACGCACCACTACCTACGGCCCAGGTGGACCGTCACGCTACCATCCCCAAGACGGCGTTTCGAGCCGGGCCGCATGGCGCATGGGGCACTACGGCGAGGCCCTCGGGGCGGCGCCCCCAGAGGCTTACGTGCCCCGCATGGTGGGCCAAGAGTGCGCATTGGAAGAAGACCATGGCTCGTTCCTCGGGCTGAGCTGGGGGGAGGAGATGCCAGAAGCTGAGTCCTTTCAAGAACCACGGGGAAGCCACGACAACCGCACCGGCGGCAGCGGCTATCGGGTACCGCTAATTCCTCAGGAGCAAGCTTATGCTAACCATGGGTCGAGGAAGTACAGGTCGCCGCAGCAGATGGTTGCCCCAACGCTGCAGCCTCCTACCCCTCAGGAGGAAGGCACTGGGGGCTGCAGGAGAGGGGCCGGGAGCTAGGCTCGCCCCAGCAACGCTCAGAGCAAGGTGTTCTCAGGAGGTAGGCCCTCTATCGGGGAGGTGCCCCAGGGCCTGCCCCCGGTAGAGGACCCGTGGTCGTCAGGGGAACCGCTGGCGACCGCTCTACCCCATTGGCGTCGTCCTTGGTTTCCGGTCGGTGGCGGTAGAGTGTGGCGCAAGGTGGGGCCCTCATCTGGCGATATGAAGCAAGGCCGGTACCTATGAAGAAGGCCCAGTGCCTGTGAAGCTCGCCGCCCGTGACACTCTCACGTAATAATGAGTTGGGGCTGTACACGCCCTGGAGTCTCCGGAGAGCCGCCCTCGGGCCTCGGGGCTCCTGCCCACGCCCAGTGGCAGCACTTAGCTCCGCGCTGGTGAGAAGACGTCGAAGACTAGACTAGGTGTCGGACGCGGCTTTTGCCTTTTGCCTTTTCATCTGTCGTTGACTTTCTCTGCTTCGAATTTAAGTTGAACTTGAGCTTGAGATTTGCGTGTGTTCGGGGAGGGGAGTTTTGTCTTGTTCGAGCAGTTTCTTGTGTTCTAGTTTCGGCCCTACGTCCCAAGTTAACGTCAGCTACCTCCCCCTCGTGAGCCCCTCGCAAGGCAGGCCAGGCTAAGTATGCGAGCACTCTAGACCGTGGCCGCCACTCGCCCTCAGGAGGCTCTCATTACGAAACCGACGGGTTCCCCCAGAAGGCACTCAGGACATTGCAGCCCCTGCAGGATCGCTCGAGGCCAGTCGGGGTCAAAGGTAAATCGGGTCAGCTGACCCATCGCGGGGTCAGTGGCCCAACGTAAGCACACATACGGCATTATGCCTACAAGCGTACCAGCTACAATCCTTTGCACGAGGGGCTTCCCCTCCCAAAATGCTCTCACACCCTTCAGGGCTGCGCCCGAACTTTTTCCGCGCAGGGTAAGCAGCGGGAGTGGCGTACAATCAATCGGACATGTCGCTCATCGCGTCCTCTGGGACGCCTCCGGAGGCATCGCTGGCGTCACTAGCATCGTCGCCATCATCACCATCAATGTCATCAGCGCCATGCTCATTCACGACGTCGCCTTCATCAGCAGCCACGATCACGCCGCCGTTATCAGAAGCGAAGGCCCCTAACAAGAGCATCCATGTTGTCCTCTACCCACTGCGCCAGATCACCCCGGATGGCTATGGGCACCGGCGCGATGGCGGCGTCGATATCAAAGTGGGGATCTCTGTCTTGAAGATGGCTGAAGACACGGGAGAAGGCACGCCCAAGCAGGCTCCTCTCCTCGACAAGCCAGCGGGCCCTGTCAGAGCAATTCTCCAGCTGCGTCACCACGTCAGTGAAGAACTGGCGATTGTCGGCATAGTTGGTCACGAGGGGCTCCGCGGCAGCTGCCTCGCAGATATTGCCCAGGGCTGCGTTGGCCCTTTCCCTGAGTGCTTGGAGCATGGGACCATGCACATGCTCCAAGGTCTGTCGCTGGCGGATCTCATCCTCGTTCCGCCGCGTGACGGCCTTGGCGTCCTCAACCCTCTGTTGAAGAAGAAGCAGCTCGGCGCAGGATGAGCCAGCTCAGCCTGCACTGCGCCTAGGGCGGCTGCGGAGGAGTCCGCACGCCGCGTCGCTTCAGTCAGCTTGGCCCTGAGAGTGGCAATCCTGCCCGCAGCTTCGGCCTTGACCAACTCCAACCTCCCTTCATACTCGCGCTCAAGACCCAAACGAGCTTCTGCCACGCGCCGGTCGATCTCTCCTTGGACCCGGGCCTCCCGCGCGCCGACATCATCTTCTGCCTGGGTCACCAGGCGCTCCCTTGTCTCCAACCGCTCAAGATCAAGGTTGCGCTCGGCAGCCTCCAGTGTCAGCGCCTCCTCGTGCCTCAGGAGCTCCTCCTGTTCGACGGGTGCCCCCTTCAGTGGCGCAAGGGCAGCCTGACGTAGTTCCACTAGCTACTCCAGAGAGTTTCTCCAGGCTTGGAGCTCCCACACGCGCTCCTCTGCAACCTCGCATCGTTGGTCTGCCTCCTGGGCCTCCTCGACAGCTTGGGAGCAGGCCTTCCGCGAGGCCGCCAGCGACGCTTCAGCCTTGGCATTGTCAAGATCGCGCTGGTGGCGTGCAAGGCTGACGTCCACCATCAGCTTGCACCTCTCCTCAGCAAGGCGCAGGCCTTCGGCCTCAAGGCGCGCATCCTCGCCAGCAAGCTTTACGCCGAGCTGGCTACTACGTCTTGAGCTAGCGTTGGTTTTCCCCGAAGAGGAGAGGGTGATGCAGCAAGTGTAGCGTAAGTATTTCCCTCAATTTTGAGAACCAAGGTATCAATCCAGTAGGAGGCTCCTCAAAAGTCCCACGCACCTACACAGACAAACTGAGAACTCACAACCAACGCAATAAAGGGGTTGTCAATCCCTTCACGGCCACTTGCAAAAGTGAGATCGGATAGAGATAGTATGATAAGATAAATATATTTTTGGTATTTTATAATATAGATGCAAAAAGTAAAGATGCAAATAAAGTAGATTGAAAGCAAATATGATAAGAGATAGACCCGGGGGCCATAGGTTTCACTAGAGGCTTCTCTCGAGATAGCATAAGTATTACGGTGGGTGAACAAATTACTGTCGAGCAATTGATAGAAAAGCGCATAGTTATGAGATTATCTAGGCATGATCATGTATATAGGTATCACGTCCATAACAAGTAGACCGCTCCTGCCTGCATCTACTACTATTACTCCACACATCGACCGACTCCTGCCTGCATCTAGAGTATTAAGTTCATAAGAACAGAGTAATGCATTAAGCAAGATGACATGATGTAGAGGGATAAACTCATGCAATATGATGTAAACCCCATCTTGTTATCCTCGATGGCAACAATACAATACGTGTCCTGCAACCCTTTCTGTCATTGGGTAAGAACACCGCAAGATTGAACCCAAAGCTAAGCACTTCTCCCATGGCAAGGAAGACCAATCTAGTAGGCCAAACCAAACTGATAGTCCGAAGAGACTTGCAAAGATAACTAAATCATACATAAAAGAATTCAGAGAAGATTCAAATATTATTCATAGATAAACTTGATCATAAACCCACAATTCATCGGATCTCGACAAACACACAGCAAAAAGAGATTACATCGAATAGATCTCCACAAGAGAGGGGGAGAACATTGTATTGAGATCCGAAAAGAGAGAAGAAGCCATCTAGCTAATAACTATGGACCCGTAGGTCTGTGGTAAACTACTCACAACTCATCGGAGGGGCAAGGATGTTGATGTACAAGCCCTCCGTGGTCGATTCCCCCTCCGGCAGAGTGCCGACAAAGGCTCCAAGATGGGATCTCGCGGATACAGAAGGTTACGGCGGTGGAAATTGTGTTTCGTGGTGCTCCTGGATGTTTTCGGGGTACGTAGGTATATATAGGAGGAAGAAGTACGTCGGTGGCCGCCCGAGGGGCCCACGAGACAGGGGGGCGCGCCCTACAAGGGGGGGGGCATATCTCGTGGGGTCCTCGGGAGGTTCTTGACTTGCACTCCAAGCTCTCCGGATCACGTTCGTTCCAAAAATTTCGCTCCCGAAGGTTTCACTCCGTTTGGACTCTGTTTGATATTCCTTTTCTTCGAAATACTGAAATAGGCAAAAAAAACAGCAATATGGGCTGGGCCTCCGGTTAGTAGGTTAGTCCCAAAAATGATATAAATGTGTAAAGTAAAGCCCAATAACATCCAAAAAGGGGTAATATAATAGCATGGAACAATAAAAAATTATAGATACGTTGGAGACGTATCAAGCATCCCCAAGCTTAATTCCTACTCGTCCTCGAGTAGGTAAATGATAAAAAGAGAATTTTTGATGTGGAATGCTACCTAGCATAATTCATAATGTAATTTTATTTCATGTGGCATGAATGTTCATATCCAAATGATTCAAGATAAAAGCTTATAAAACATAAAAATAATAATGCTTCAAAGCATACTAACAAATAATCATGTCTATCAAAATAGCATAGCCAAAGAAAGCTTATCCCTACAAAATCATATAGTTAGGCCATGCTTCATTTTCATTACACAAAATACTCCCATCATGTACAACCTCGATGACGAGCCGAGCAATTGGTTCATACTTTTTAACGCGCTTCAGCTTTTTCAACTCTTACGCAATACATGAGCGCAAGCCATGGACATAGCACTATGGTGGTATATGGTGGTTGTGAGGGCAAAAAAGGGAGAAGATAGTCTCACATCAACTAGGCGTATTAACGGGATGTATGGAGATGCCCATTAATATATATCAATGTGAGTGAGTAGGGATTGCCATGCAACGGATGCACTAGGGCTATAAATATATGAAAGCTCAACAAAAGAAACTAAGTGGGTGTGTATCCAACTTGCTTGCTCACGAAGACCTAGGGCACTTTGAGGAAGCCCATCATTGGAATATACAAGTCAAGTTCTATAATGAAAAATTCCCACTAGTATATGAAGGTGACAACATATGAGACTCTCTATCATGAAGATCATGGTGCTATTTTGAAGCACAAGTGTGGAAAAAGAGATAGTAGCAATTGTCCCTTCTCTCTTTTTCTCTCTTTTTATTTTTCTCTTTTTTTTCTTTTTTTTCTTTTTCTTTTTTTTCTTTTTCTTTTTTTTCCTTTCCACCTTTTTCTTTCTTTTTGGTGGGCATCTTTGGCCTCTTTTATTTTTATAAAGTCCAAAGCCTCATCCCGACTTGTGGGGGAATCATAGTCTTCATCATCCTTTCCTCACTAGGACAATGCTCTAATAATGAAGATCATCACACTTTTATGGATTTATAACTCAAAAACTACAACTCAAAGCTAGAACAAGATATGACTCTATGTGAATGCCTCCTGCGGTGTACCGAGATATGCAATGAATCAAGAGCAACATGTATGAAGATTATGAAGGTGGCTTTGCCACAAATACGATGTCAACTACATGATCATGGAAAGAGCAATATGACAATGATGAAACGTGTCATAATAAACGGAACGGTGGAAAGTTGCATGGCAATATATCTCGGAATGGCTATGGAAATGCCATAATAGGTAGGTATGGTGGCTTTTTTGAGGAAGGTAAATAAAGGGTTCAATACCGGCGAGAGTTGTGCGGTAATAATAAAGGTTAGCAAAGTAAAATGATAAGTATGCATATGTCCATGGACTCGCATTAGTCAAAAAAGAACTCATATACTTATTGCAAAAGTCTACTTCACCCTCGAAGCAAAGTACTACTACGCATGCCCCAAGAGGGATAGATTGGTAGGAAAAAATTACATCGCTCGTCCCCGACTGCCACTCATAAGGAAGACACTCAAAAGAGCACCTCATGCAACAAATTTGTCACACAACTTTTACCATACATGCATGCTACGGGACTTGCCAACTTCAACAAAAGTATTTCTCAATTTCATAATTACCCACTAGCATGACCCTAACATTACTACCTTTATATCTCAAAACAATTATCAAGCAACAAATTGATCATAGCATCCAATTCAATTTCTATGATAGTTTTTATTATACTCAACTTGGATGCTCATCATTCTAGGACCAAATTTGTAACCAAAGCAAATACCATGCTGTTCTAAAAGACTCTCAAAATAATATAAGTGAAGCATGAGAGACTAGCAATTTTTAAAAAATCAAGCCACCACCATGCTCTAAAAGATATAAGTGAAGTACTAGAGCAAAAACTATCAAGCTCAAAAGATATAAGTGAAGCACATAGAGTATTCTAGCAAATTCTAATAAAATATGCTTCTCCAAAAAGGTGTGTACAGTAAGGATGATTATGGTAAACTAAAAATCAAGGACTAATATAATACACGATGCTCCAAGCAAAACACATATCATGTGGCGAATAAAAATATAGCTCCAAGTAAAGTTACCAATGAACGAAGACGAAAGAGGGGATGCCTTCCTGGGGCATCCCCAAGCTTAGGCTTTTGGCTATTCTTGAATATCTTGGGGTGCCTTTGGCATCCCCAAGCTTAGGCTCTTGCCACCCTTTATTCCATAGTCCATAAAAGCTTTACCCAAAACTTGAAAACTTCACAACACAAAACTCAACAGGAAATCTTATAAGCTCTGTTAGTGAAAGAAAACAAAACCACCACATAAGGTACTGCAATGAACTCATTATTTATTTATTTTGGTGTTAAACCTACTGTGTTACAACTTATTTATAGTTTATAAACTAATTTACTAGCCATAGATGCATTGAAATAAGCAAACAACACACGAAAAACAGAATCTCTCAAAAACAGAACAGTCTGTAGAAATCTGTAACTAACGCAAACTTATGGAACTCTAAAAATCCTACCAAAATAGGACGTACTGGAAAATTTGTTTATTGAATAGCATAAAAAAGAATCAATGTAAAATAACGTTTCTGTGATTTATTGAAGTTTTTCTCGTGAGCGCAAAGTTTCTGTTTTTCAGCAGAATCAAATCAACTATCATCGTTGGTTATCCTATAGGTTCTACTTGGCACAAACACTAACTAAAAGATAAAAACACATCTAACCAGAGAGTAGATGCAAGATTTATTCCTAAACAGGAGCAAAAACAAAAAAACATAAAGAAAAATTGGGTTGCCTCCCAACTAGCGCTATCATTTAACGCCCCTAGCTAGGCATAAAAGCGAAGATAGATCTAACGAGTGTCATCTTTGGCACTAAATTCATAAGTAGCACGCATGATAGATTCATAAGGTAATTTGACTTCCTTTCTTGGAAAGTGCTCCATGCCTTTATTTAAGGGAAATTGTAATCTAATGTTCCCTTCCTTCATATCAATAATCGCACCAATCATTCTAAGGAAAGGTCTATCAAGAATAATAGGGCAAGAAAGATTGCAATCTATATCAAGAACGATAAAATCTATGGGCACCAAATTTCTATTTGCAACAATAAGAACATCATTGATCCTTCCCATAGGCTTTTTAATGGTGGAATCCGCAAGGTGCAAATTTAAAGAGCAATCTTCAAGATCATGGAAACCTAGAATATCACATAAAGTTTTCAGAATTGTGGAAACACTAGCACCCAAATCACACAAAGCAAAACACTCATAATCTTTAATTCTAATCTTTATAGTAGGTTCCCACTCATCATTAAGTTTTCTAGGTATAGAAACTTCCAAATTAAGTTTTTCATCATAAGATTGCATCAAGGCATCAACAATATGTTTGGTAAAAGCTTCGTTTTGACTATAAGCATGAGGAGAATTAACAACGGATTGCAACAAGGAAATACAACCTTTTAAAGAGCAATTATCATAGTCAAATTCCTTGAAATCCGAGATAGTGGGTTCAACATTATTAGAAGTTGAGGATTCTCCAATCTCACTCTTACCAATTTTATCATTAAGATCTAAAGACTCCAAAATTCTTGGGACGCCTTTTAGGCAAAGTTGATTCATCATCAGTCCCATAATCATCAAAATTCATATTGCAAAACATAGATCTAATCGGAGACGCATTAATAACTTTAAGATCCTCATCATTATTTTCATGTAATTTTTCTGGTTTAGCGGCCATCTTATTGACTAAGGTGGCTTGCTTGTCAGAAATTTTGGCTATAGCATTTTCAAGCCGGGTAATTTGAGCGTTAACACCATAGAATTCTTTATTCATATCATCAAGCTCTTTGTTCATAAACCCCAAAAAACTTTTTTGTTCCTTAAGCTCTTTTCTAAAGAAATTATTATGCTCAAATTGCAAATTCATAAAGCTTCTAATATTTGATTCAATCTCATCCATCCTTCTGAGAAGGTGGTCAGGACCCTTAGGTGCGGCCATAAGGTCAAACAAGCAAACAAGCACATAAAAGAAGGCAAGCGAAAAAGAGGGGAGGAGATTGGGAAAGAGAGGGCGAATAAAACGGCAAGGGTGAAGTGGGGGAGAGGAAAACGAGAGGCAAATGGAAAATAGTGTAAATGCGAGGGAGATGGGTTTGTGATGGGTACTTGGTAAGTCTTGGCTTGAGCGAAGACCTCCCCGGCAATGGCGCCAGAAATCCTTCTTGCTATGTCTTGAGCTAGCGTTGGTTTTCCTCGAAGTGGAGAGGGTGATGCAGCAAGTGTAGCGTAAGTATTTCCCTCAGTTTTGAGAACCAAGGTATCAATCCAGTAGGAGGCTCCTCAAAAGTCCCACGCACCTACACAAACAAACTGAGAACTCGCAGCCAAACCAATAAAGGGGTTGTCAATCCCTTCATAGCCACTTGCGAAAGTGAGATCTGATAGAGATAGTATGATAAGATAAATATATTTTTGGTATTTTATAATATAGATGCAAAAAGTAAAGATGCAAATAAAGTAGATTGAAAGAAAATATGATAAGAGATAGACCCGGGGCCATAGGTTTCACTAGAGGCTTCTCTCGAGATAGCATAAGTATTACGGTGGGTGAACAAATTACTATCGAGCAATTGATAGAAAAGCGCATAATTATGAGATTATCTAGGCATGATCATGTATATAGGCATCACGTCCAGAACAAGTAGACCGACTCCTGCCTGCATCTACTACTATTACTCCACACATCGACTGACTCCTGCCTGCATCTAGAGTATTAAGTTCATAAGAATAGAGTAATGCATTAAGCAAGATGACATGATGTAGAGGGATAAACTCATGCAATATGATGTAAACCACATCTTGTTATCCTCGATGGCAACAATACAATACGTGTCTTGCAACCCTTTGTGTCACTGGGTAAGAACACCGCAAGATTGAACCCAAAGCTAAGCACTTCTCCCATGGCAAGAAAGACCAATCTAGTAGGCCAAACCAAACTGATAATTCGAAGAGACTTGCAAAGATAACTCAATCATACATAAAAGAATTCAGAGAAGATTCAAATATTATTCATAGATAAACTTGATCATAAACCCACAATTCATCGGATCTCGGCAAACACACCGCAAAAAGAGATTACATCGAATAGATCTCCACAAGAGAGGGGGAGAACATTGTATTGAGATCCAAAAAGAGAGAATAAGTCATCTAGCTAATAACTATGGACCCGTAGGTCTGTGGTAAACTACTCACAACTCATCGGAGGGGCAAGGATGTTGATGTACAAGCCCTCCATGGTCGATTCCCCCTCCGAGTGAGTGCCGGCGAAGGCTCCAAGATGGGATCTCACGGATACATAAGGTTACGGCGGTGGAAATTGTGTTTCGTGGTGCTCCTAGATGTTTTCAGGGTACGTAGGTATATATAGGAGGAAGAAGTACGTCGGTGGTTGCCCGAGGGGCCCACAAGACAGGGGGGCACGCCCTACAGGGGGGCGGCCCCCTATCTCGTGGGGTCCTCGGGAGGTTCTTGACTTGCACTCCAAGCTCTCCAGATCACGTTCGTTCCAAAAATCACGCTCCCGAAGGTTTCACTCCGTTTGGACTCTGTTTGATATTCCTTTTCTTCGAAATACTGAAATAGGCAAAATAACAGCAATAAGGGCTGGGCCTCCGGTTAGTAGGTTAGTCCCAAAAATGATATAAATGTGTAAAGTAAAGCCCAATAACATCCAAAAAGGGGTAATATAATAGCATGGAACAATCAAAAATTATAGATACGTTGGAGACGTATCACTGGCTCACCGCATCCGCCGCCTTCTGAGAAAACTCTCGGCGGAGGGCAATGCGCTCCCGAGCGCGCCTGAGCATGTCGTCCACATCATCCATCGCCATTGGCGCAAGCGGAGGGCCACGGGGCGGCGTGCCCCCTCTCGGCAGGGGGCTGGGGGCTAACGCCCCAACGATTGTCGGACGGGCCCCACCAGGGACCCGGCCGGGCACCGGTCCATCCCCTGAAGTGGAGCCCAAGATTGACCTTAGCCATCCACCATCCACAATCAGGGGAGGAGCGCGGGGCAAGCTCAAGGTACCCAGCGGGACGGCCCACCTCACCGGACGGGCTGTCGTCAAGGATGGTGCTCGAGCTTGGGGCGCTCAATGTCAGCAATGAAGACGAGGCCTGAGGAGGTGGCTCCTTGGCCGGCTCCGCGAACTCGGTAGGAAGGGCCCTGGAAAGCCACAATCAGCAGAAGGAACAGCGGAACAGGGAATCATGAGGAAGAGAGACTTACTCGTCAATGGCGAAGTACTTCCTGCACTTCAGTGGGCGGCAAGGACGGTCATTGCCACCCGAAGCCTCCTTCCTCTTGTGGAGGGCCTCGAAGTCTACGCGGAACTGGCCTAAGCCCCCAACGCAAGGGCCGGTGCACGACGTAGGAGAGACATCAGGATGACTTGCGCCAAGGGCGCCAGACTGGGAGAGGCGACCAGGCACCGCCTCTTGAAGGCCAGCCGAGGCCTCGAGAGTCCCGGCCTTGGGAGCCGCAGGTCGCGACTCCTCATCAGCCACCACTCCAGGATGAACTCCAGAGGACGACGCCTTGGGAGCCCCGCGCGGCATCAGCGTCTCGACGTCAGACCCCTCAGCTCCCGGCGGTTCTCGCCTCCCCGCGCCACCACCTGAGGCAGGACCGCTGTGGGCAACCGGAAGAGCGACCACGGTAACTGGATTCTAGCGGGGCCCTGATACGTCCATTTTGCATCATGCTTTTATATCAATATTTATTGCATTATGGGCTGTTATTACACATTATATCTCAATACTTATGGCTATTCTCTCTTATTTTACAAGGTTTACCATGAAGAGGGGTGATAACCCACAAGTATAGGGGATCGCAACAGTTTTTGAGGGTAGAGTATTCAACCCAAATTTATTGATTCGACACAAGGGGAGCCAAAGAATATTCTCAAGTATTAGCAGCTAAGTTGTCAATTCAACCACACCTGAAAACTTAGTATCTGCAGCAAAGTGTTTAGTAGCAAAGTAATATGATAGTGGTGGTAACCGTAACAAAAAAAGACAGCAAAAGTAATGTTTTTGGTATTTTGTAGTGATTGTAACAGTAGCAACGGAAAAGTAAATAAGCGAGAACCAGTATATGGAAAACTCGTAGGCACCGGATCAGTGATGGATAATTATGCCGGATGTGGTTCATCATGTAACAGTCATAATATAGGGTGACACAGAACTAGCTCCAGTTCATCAATGTAATGTAGGCATGTATTCCGAATATAGTCATACGTGCTTATGGAAAAGAACTTGCATGACATCTTTTGTCCTACCCTCCCATGGCAGTGGGGTCCTATTGGAAACTAAGGGATATTAAGGCCTCCTGAGGGAGTCCTGGACTAGGGGGTGTCCGGATAGCCGAACTATCATCATCGACCGGACTCCAAGACTATGAAGATACAAGATTGAAGACTTCGTCCCATGTCCGGATGGGACTTTCCTTGGCGTGGAAGGCAAGCTTGGCGATATGGATATGTAGATCTCATACCATTGTAACCGACTCTGTGTAACCCTAGCCCTCTCCGGTGTCTATATAAATAGGATGGTTTTAGTCCATAGGATGAACAACAATCATACCATAGGCTAGCTTCTAGGGTTTAGCCTCCTTGATCTCGTGGTAGATCTACTCTTGTAACATCCACATCATCAATATCAATCAAGCAAGACGTAGGGTTTTACCTCCATCAAGAGGGCCCGAACCTGGGTAAAACATCGTGTCCCTTGTCTCATGTTACCATCCGCCTAGACGCACAGTTCGGGACCCCCTACCCGAGATCCGCCGGTTTTGACACCGACATTGGTGCTTTCATTGAGAGTTCCTCTGTGTCGTCACCGATAGGCTCGATGGCTTCTTCGATCATCAACAACGACGCAGTCTGGGGTGAGACTTTTCTCCCCGGACAGATCTTCGTATTCAGCGGCTTTGCACTGCGGGCCAATTCGCTTGGCCATCTGGACCAGATCGAAAGCTACGCCCCTGGCCGTCAGGTCAGATTTGGAAGTTTGAACTTCACGGCTGACATCCGTGGAGACTTGATCTTCGATGGATTCAAGCCACAGCCGAGCGCGCCGCAGTGTCACGACGGGCATGATTTAGCTCTGTAGCCGGACAGTGCCCTGGAGGCCGCACACGAGCCCGCTCCGACCCTCGGTTCGGAGCCGGCTGCGCAGATCGAGGACGGGTGGCTAGACACCGCCTCAGGGGCTGCAACCTCTACGGCGATGGAGCCGAATACTGGCCTTGTCCCTTGTGAAGCTCGTGACTCCGAGGTGCCGGACTCCTTGCCAGACTCCGTACCTCCCGCGACCCCTCCAATCGAATTCGATTGAGTGCTGATCATGGAGTTCACCGCTGCGGACATCTTTCAACATGCACCTTTCGGCGACATCTTGAGTTCGCTAAAGTATCTCTCATTATCAGGAGAGCCCTGGCCGGACTGCGGTCAGGACGGTTGGGATGCGGACGACGAAGAAATTCAAAGCCCACCCACCACCCGCATTTTCGAACAAGAGCGTTTTGAACACAGGCTTATGGCCACGGCAAACAGCCTCAAGAAAAAGCAGTAACAGCTTAGAGCTGATCAAGATCTGCTAGCCGACAGATGGACTAAAGTCCTTGCGGCCGAAGAGCATGAGCTCGAACGCCCCTCCAAAAGCTACCCCAAACACAAGCTGCTCCCCCGATTAGAGGAGGAGGCATATAAACCTGCATCACCAGCGCACAATACGGCTGACCGACCACCCCGTGGCCGCGACAGAGAGGCCTCTAGGCCCTCCACTAGAACCATACCCCGGCATCGCTCGAAAAGCACAAGGCCACAGGGGAACGCTCTGGACTTGCCAGATATATTGGAGGATAAGGCAAGACAATCAAGATCGATCTACAGATCGCGTGGGCGCCCCATGATACGTGATGACAACCGTCATGCCGGACACAGCAAGTCCGGCCGGGCCGAACACAATAGACAAAGCTCTTTTGAGCTTCGTCGTGATATAGCCCAATACAGAGGCGCCGCACACCCACTATGCTTCACAGATGAAGTAATGGATCATCAAATCCCCGAAGGGTTTAAACCCGTGAATATTGAATCTTATGATGGCACAACAGACCCCGCGGTTTGGATCGAAGACTATCTCCTTCATATCCACATGGCCCGCGGTGATGATCTTCACGCCATCAAATACCTCCCACTCAAGCTTAAAGGACCAGCTCAGCATTGGCTTAACAGCTTGCCAGCAGAATCAATTGGGTGTTGGGAGGACCTGGAAGCCGCATTCCTTGATAACTTCCAGGGCACGTATGTGCGACCACCAGACGCTGACGACCTAAGCCATATAATTCAGCAGCCAGACGAATCGGCCAGACAATTCTGGACACGGTTCTTAACTAAGAAAAATCAAATCGTCGACTGTCCGGATGCGGAGGCCCTCGCGGCCTTCAAACATAACATCCATGACGAGTGGCTTGCCCGGCACCTGGGACAGGAAAAGCCGAAATCCATGGCAGCCCTCACATCACTCATGACCCGCTTCTGCGCGGGAGAGGACAGCTGGCTAGCCCGCAGCAACAACCTCAGCAAAAATTCTGGCAGTCCGGATATCAAGGACCGCAATGGCAGGTCGCGTCGCAACAAGAACAAACGCCGCATTAACGGCAACAACAATGAGGATACGATAGTCAATGCCGGATTCAGAGGCTCCAAACCCGGTCAGCAGAAAAATTCATTCAAAAGAACTACTTCGGGTCCGTCCAATTTGGACCGAATACTCGATCACTCGTGCCAGATACACGGCACCCCCGAAAGGCCAGCTAACCACACCAACAGGGACTGTTGGGTATTCAAGCAGGCAGGCAAACTAATTGCCGAAAACAATGACAAGGGGCTGCATAGCGATGACGAGGAAGAGACCCGACCGCCAAACAATAGAGGACAGAAGGGTTTCCCCCCACAAGTGCGGACGGTGAACATGATATACGCAACCCACATACCCAAAAGGGAGTGGAAGCGTGCACTCAGGGATGTATATGCGATGGAGCCAGTCGCCCCGAAGTTCAACCCATGGTCCTCCTGCCCGATCACTTTTGATCGAAGGGACCACCCCACCAGCATCCGCCACGACGGATTCGCCGCATTGGTTTTAGACCCAATCGTCGATGGATTTCACCTCACCAGAGTCCTGATGGACGGCAGCAGCAGCCTGAACCTGCTTTATCAGGATACAGTGCGCAGAATGGGCATAGACCCCTCAAGGATTAAACCCACAAAGACGACCTTTAAAGGCGTCATACCAGGTGTAGAGGCCAATTGTACAGGCTCAGTTACACTGGAAGTGGTCTTCGGATCCCCGGATAACTTCCGAAGCGAGGAGTTAATCTTCGACATAGTTCCGTTCCGCAGCGGCTATCATGCTCTGCTCGGACGTACCGCGTTTGCAAAGTTCAACACGGTGCCGCACTACGCATACCTCAAGCTCAAGATGCCAGGCCCTCGAGGAGTCATCACGGTCAACGGAAACACTGAACGCTCTCTCCGAACGGAGGAACATACAGCAGCTCTCGCGGCAGAAGTACAGTGCAGCCTCTTAAGGCAATTCTCGAGTCCGGCCGTTAAGCGACCGGACACGGCTAAACGCGCCCGGAGTAACCTACAACAAGACCACCTGGCACGTTCCGAGCACGCGTAGCAATGCGGCCCCAACCCCAGCCCCTGCAAAATTGCAAGACTGGTCCTTCGCGTACATCATTACGCTCTGGAGATACCATGGGCATAGGGGGAGGGGCACGACCACGATAGGCCCAGAATGCGGCTTAACCACACCAGGGGCTCTCAAGTGTGTCGTTCTTTTTTTTCTCTTTTTCTTTTTTTTACCCACAGGACTCCGTTCATCAGAGGCCCTGTCCGGCAGTAGACCTGCCGAACTCACGATGCAACAGCCAGGGAAGGAGAAAGGCTACGACGAATATCCAGGTGGTCTCCATTACGAGCATTAAATCTGTTTTATACACCATTCCGCAGCCTACCCCTGGAGGGGGACATGTTTAATAGTCCCATCCCTTGCTTATCGCACTATTTGTATCGTTCTGCATTCACGGCAGTATTTCTTGAATAAACAATGCAGCACCTTTTTGCTTATAATTGCATTTCTTTCTTATACATATGTTCATTTATGACATGTTGCATCCGTACACTTTGGTACGGCTAAATACACCAGGGGCTTATGTTTCCCGCATCATGGTGTGATAAGTCCGAACACTTTCACAAGTGCGGCACCCCGAACTTATAGCATTATATGCATCGGCTCCGAATCATGTCTTGGGTCAATAGTTGGGTTTGCCCGGCTCCCATGTTTTGGTACCTTACGTTCCGTTGTATCGGCTAAGGTAGCACTGGGAGAACCACTGCGATTGCGCCCCAGTTGAGCTGGGCGAGCGCCTCAGTGGAGAAAGCTAAAACTGACCGTCATGATGAGGCGAGAGCCGGTCGCTGTTCGAGAGGTTTTTTTCGAGTCCCTAAAGACTTATGCCGCTTAGAGCGAGGAACCGGCTTTGTCCGGCCCAGGCGTGGATAGCGCCCCAAATTCGGCCTTCCGAACACTAGGGGCTTCGCCGAAATTTAAAATTATAGAATTCTATGGCTAAGTGAGAGTGTTCAAGCATTATAAGTCCGGTTGCCTCGTTCGTTGTGTTGAGCGCCTCCCTAGATGGACCCAAAAATGGGAACAAGAGTGCTCAAATTTATCCCGAACACCCCAGCACTCGTGGCATGGGGGCTGAAGCCGACGACTTGCCATCTCTCAGATTTGATAAACGGCCGCACAGAAGGTAATATTTTAAATTAACAAGCGTTGCTTAGCGCATATGAACAAAGTTTTCAGCGCACAGGATAACAAAATGCGAGTCTACTCAAATATTACATCTTTGGAGCACTCACCCGCAATAATGCGGGCACCCTTCAGGACACTCTTATAATACATCTCGGGCGTGCGATACTCCTTGCCCGGCGGTGGCGCGTCCGTCACAAGCTTCTCAGCATCCATCTTGCCCCATTGCACCTTTGCGCGGGCAAGGGCCCGACGGGCACCTTCAATACAGGCGGAGTGCTTGATGACTTCAACCCATGGACACGCATCCACCAGCCGCCGCACCAGGCCGAAGTAGCTCCCAGGCATGGCCTCCTTGGGCCACAGCCGAACTATGAGGCCCTTCATGGCCTGTTCGGCCACCTTGTGGAGCTCGACCAGCTGCTTCAGCTGGTCGCTAAGGGGCACCGGATGTCCGGCCTCAGCATACTGAGACCAGAAGACCTTCTCCGTCGAGCTCCCCTCCTCGGCCCTATAGAAAGCGGCAGCATCGGACACGCTGCGGGGCAGATCTGCGAACGCTCCTGGAGAGCTCCGAATTCGGGTAAGTGATAGGTAATTCACACTCACATGCTTGCTTTGCATGAAAAATGCCTTACCCGCCGCTATTTTCTTCAACGCCTCGATTTCCTGGAGGGCCTTGTAGGCTTCGGCCTTAGCGGCTTTGGCACTCTCAAGAGCCGATGCAAGCTCGGACTCTCGAGTCTTCGAGTCGCGCTCCAAACTCTCATGTTTTTCCACGAGAGCCTGGAGCTCTTGCTGTACCTCCGCCACCCGCGCCTCCTGCTTCTCTCGCTCGGTGCGCTCCGCGGCCGCATTATGTTCGGCCGCGGACACCGCCTCCTTCAGGGTCGCCACCTCGTTCGTGGCCCCTACAATACCCACGTTATCCTTGTCATTCTTCTTGCAACCAAATCCTTTTCTGTAAGGTACAATTTTAATAAGGTGTTACTCACCTTCCTTGTCCTCGAGCTGCTTCTTGGCACGGCCGAGCTCGTTCTCGGACCGCTCGAGGCTTTGCTTCAAAGTATTGACCTCCGCAGTCAGTGCGGCAGAGGTCAGCAGCACAGCCTGCAATCCCATATTGACATATTTTTTATGACTCCTGCGTATATCTTTTTAGATCCTCAGTCCGGCTTTTCTTTCCGAACACCGAACCGAGCATCAAGGGCTACTGTCTATGCGGTACTATTTTACATATATCAAAATTCTTACCTCAAAGCCTGTTAGAAGGCTGCTGCAGGCTTCGGTCAGCCCGCTCTTGGCGAGCTGAACCTTCTGAATCACCACACTCATGACGGTGCGGTGTTCCTCTTTGATGGAAGCGCCGTTGAGCGCCTCCAGCAAGCTATCCGGCGCCTCCGGTTGGACGGAGGCCGCCGGCGTCACGGTCTTGCCCTTCTTACGAAGGGGCCGCCTGCCGGACTCCGGAGCCACTACAGGTTCCGGTGCGGAGTCCGGTGCAAAGTCCGGGAGGTTGCCCTGCGGCACCTCCGGGGCCTCCTCCTCCTGGCGGGATCCCACCTCGGCATCGTCCGCATCACGGGGGGTGGAGGCGGTCGGAAGGGAATCCATATCCGACGCACCCAAGGACCCGCTCGACGAAGCGGGAAGATCATCCTTGGGCGGACTGCAGGGTTGTATGCGGCATTAGAAAGACACCATGTGGCGAAAAGAAAAATCATGAAGTTATTCGGGAGTCCGGATACTTATGATCTCGCCAGGGGCTTGGCCCTTGAAGGCCAATCCTCGTCGTCGTCGCCGGCGTTGGCAGAGCAGTCCGGGGGAAGAGTCCTTCCCTTCTTGGACCCTTCGGCCTCCCTCGTTGGGGAGGCCTTCCTTTTCTTCCCTCCCCCCGCTGGGGGAGAGGCCTCTTTCTTCTCCTCCTCGCCTTCGTGGGAGGAGTCCGCCTCGGAGTCACCAGACGATAAGTCCGATGACACCTGAAAACGGGAACTCTTTCGAGTGCCCGTGGCCTTCTTCTTGGCCTTCTTCTCCGACACCACGTGGGGTGCCGGAACCAGCAGCCCCGTTAAGCGGGCGTCTGCTGGGTCTTCTGGCAAAGGGGCCGGACAGTTAGTCGGCTCGGCCTTCTTCAGCCAGTCCTGTCAAAGGAGAGGGAGTTTAGATCCCGCATAGAGTCAAACTATGGAAAACAAGTGTCCCGTAAAGGGTAAAATCGCTTACCTTGCTAGCCGGACGCTGCGAGCTGAATCCGCGATCTTCGGTAGCGGATGCGGGAGCCTCGGCGCCCTTAAACAGCACCCTCCAGGCCTCTTCGTACGTAGTGTCGAAGAGCCTGCTCAAAGTCTGATGCTGCACCGAATCGAACTCCCACATATTGAAGTCCCGTTGTTGGCACGGGAGAATCCGGCGGATGAGCATGACCTAGACTACGTTGACAAGCTTGAGCTTCTTGTTCACTAGCTTTTGGATGCAGGCTTGGAGTTCGGTCAGCTCCTCTGAATCACCCCATATCCGACCACTCTCTTTCCAGGAGGTGAGCCATATGGGGATGCCAGATATGAATTCGGGGGCCCCTGCCCATTCAGGGTCACGCGGCTCGGTGATGTAGAACCACCCCGATTGCCACCCCTTAATGGTTTCCACGAAGGTGCCCTCGAGCCAAGTAACGTTGGGCATCTTTCCCACCATGGCGCCTCCACACTCTGCTTGGCTGCCCTTCACAACCTTCGGCTTGACACTGAAGGTCTTGAGCCACAAGCCGAAGTGGGGCTGGATGCAGAGGAAGGCCTCACACACGACGATAAACGCTGAGATGTTGAGGATGAAATTCGGGGCCAGATCATGGAAATCCAGGCCGTAGTAGAACATGAGCCCCGGACAAAGGGATGGAGTGGGAAGCCCAGTCCACGGAGGAAATGGGAAAGGAATACTACCCTCTCATGGGGCCTGGGGGTGGGGATGAGCTCCCCCTCGTCGGGGAGCCGGTGCGCGATGTCGCTGGACAGATATCCGGCGCTGCGCAGCTTCTGGATGTGCCCCTCCGTAACGGAGGAGGCCATCCACTTGCCTCCCGCTCCGGACATAGTTGGAGAAGGTTGAGGTGAGATGTGCGGACTTGGGCGCTGGAGCTCGAGTTCGCGGAGATGGATAAGCAAAGGAGGAAGAAGGCGTAGGTAAAAGGGTGGATCTTTATCCCCTTATATGGGCGGACGAAACCATGCGTCCCCACCGGCCTGATAAAACTCGCTTATCTCCCAAGCGCCACAATCAATGGCGCGGTTGGGTTACCCACGTCCGTATTGATGGGAATCCCGGAATAAGGGGAACACGATCTCTGCTTCGACAAGACGTGCCAAGGAAACCGCTTCGCTAAACGCGCTGAGGTGGTACAATAAAAACAATTCGAGTAAAGGCTTGGTGGTGGTGTGACGTCATGCCACAAAATACGTCAGCAGATTGAACTTGTGTAAATATTATTCTCTCTATGGTGGTATGTGGAATTTATTTTGCAGAGCCGGACACTATCCTGGTGTTCACAATCTTCTATAAATTATTCGGAGGAGGAACCCGCCTTGCAATGCCGAAGACAATATGCGCGCCGGACTCGTCGTCATTGAAGCCTGGTTCAGGGCTACTGAGGGAGTCCTGGACTAGGGGGTGTCCGGATAGCCGAACTATCATCATCGGCCGGACTCCAAGACTATGAAGATACAAGATTGAAGACTTCGTCCCGTGTCCGGATGGGACTTTCCTTGGCGTGGAAGGCAAGCTTGGCGATACGGATATGTAGATCTCCTACCATTGTAACCGACTCTGTGTAACCCTAGCCCTCTCCGGTGTCTATATAAACCGGATGGTTTTAGTCCATAGGACGAACAACAATCATACCATAGGCTAGCTTCTAGGGTTTATCCTCCTTGATCTCGTGGTAGATCTACTCTTGTAATACCCACATCATCAATATCAATCAAGCAGGACGTAGGGTTTTACCTCCATCAAGAGGGCCCGAACCTGGGTAAAACATCGTGTCCCTTGTCTCCTGTTACCATCCGCCTAGACGCACAGTTCGGGACCCCCTACCCAAGATCCGCCGGTTTTGACACCGACACCTCCTTTTAATAGAGAACCGGAACAAATCATTAGCACATAGTGAATACATGAACTCCTCAAACTAAGGTCATCACCGGGAGTGGTTTCGATTATTGTCACTTCGGGGTTGCCGGATCATAACTCATAGTAGGTGACTATAGACTTGCAAGATAGGATCAAGAACTCACATATATTCATGAAACATAATAGGTTCAGATCTAAAATCATGGCACTCGGGCCCTAGTCACAAGCATTAAGCATAGCAAAGTCATAGCAACATCAATCTCAGAACATAATGGATACTAGGGATCAAACCCTAACAAAACTAACTCGATTACATGATAAATCTCATCCAACCCATCAACGTCCAGCAAGCCTACGATAGAATTACTCACACATGGCGGTGAGCATCATGAAATTGGTGATGGAGGATGGTTGATGATGATGACGGCGACGAACCCCCCTCTCCGGAGCCCCGAACGGACTCCAGACTAGCCCTCCCGAGAGAGATTAGGGCTTGGCGGCGGCTCCGTATCGTAAAACGCGATGATTTCTTCTTTGTGATTTTTTTCTCCCCGAAAGCCAATATATGGAGTTGGAGTTGGCGTCAGAGGGCCACCAGGGGGCCCACGAGGTAGGGGGGCGCCCCCCACCCTCGTGGACAGGGTGTGGCCCCCCTGGTCTTCATCTTTGGTGAGGATTTTTTTTATTATTTATTCTAAGATATTCCATGGAGTTTCAGGTCGTTCCGAGAACCTTTATTTTCTGCACATAAAACAACACCATGGAAATTCTGCTGAAAACAGCGTCAGTCCGGGTTAGTTCCATTCAAATCATACAAGTTAGAGTCCAAAACAAGGGCAAAAGTGTTTGGAAAAGTAGATACGACGGAGACGTATCAAGGGGGAATGTCGGCAGCTGGAATTCTGGCTGGAAAAGGAACAAACGTTGGAAACCTATTCTGCACAACTCCAAAAGACCTGAGAATCCACGAAACAACTTTTTGGAATTATGAGCAAAAGAAATAGGCCAGGGGGCCCACACCCTGCCCAGGAGATAGGAGGGCGCGCCCCCCTAGGGGCGCTCCCCCTATCTCTTGGGCCCCCTGGTGGGCCTTCGGCGTCCATCTTCTGCTATATGAAGGGTTTTGTCCTGGAAAAATTCGGGAGCAAGCTTATGAGACGAAACTCTGCCGCCATGAGGCGGAACCTTAGCCGAATCAATCTAGGGCTCTGGCAGAGCTGTTCTGCCGGGGACACTTCCCTCCTGGAGGGGGAAATCATCACCAACGTCATCACCAACATCCTCTCATCGGGAGGGGGTCAATCTCCATCAACATCCTCACCAGCACCAACTCATCTCAAACCCTAGTTCATCTCTTGTATCCAATCTTGTATCCAAAACCACAAATTGGTACCTGTGGGTTGCTAGTAGTGTTGATTACTCCTTGTAGTTGATACTTATTGGTTTACTTGGTGGAAGATCATATGTTCAGATCCTTAATGCATATTATTACACCTCTGATTATGAACATGAATATGCTTTTTGAGTAGTTACGTTTGTTCCTGAGGACATGGGTGAAGTCTTGCTATTAGTAGTCATGTGAATTTGGTATTCGTTCGATATTTTGATGAGATGTATGTTGTCTCTCCTCTAGTGGTGTTATGTGAACGTCGACTACATGACACTTCACCATTATTTGGGCCTAGAGGAAGGCATAGGGAAGTAATAAGTAGATGATGGGTTGCTAGAGTGACAGAAGCTTAAACCCTAGTTTATGCGTTGCTTCGTTAGGGGTGATATGGATCCATATGTTTAATGCTGTGGTTAGGTTTACCTTAATACTCCTTTTTGTAGTTGCGGATGCTTGCAATAGGGGTTAATCATAAGTGGGATGCTTGTCCAAGTTAGGGCAGTACCCAAGTGCCGGTCCACCCACATATCAAATTATCAAAGTACCGAACGCGAATCATATGAGCGTGATGAAAACTAGCTTGACGATAATTCCCAATGTGTCCTCGGGAGCTCTTCCTTATTATTAGAATTTTCCAGGCTTATCCTTTGCTACATAAAGGATTGGGCCACCTTGCTGCACTTTATTTACTTTATTTACTTTTGCTCGTTACTATTTATCTTATCACAAAACTATCTATCACCTACTATTTCAGTGCTTGCAGAGAAAACCTTACTGAAAACCGCTTATCATTTCCTTCTGCTCCTCGTTGGGTTCGACACTCTTACTTATCGAAAGGACTACGATAGATCCCCTACACTTGTGGGTCATCAAGACTCTTTTCTGGCGCCGTTGCCGGGGAGCGTAGCGCTCTTGGTGAGTGGAACTTGGTAAGGAAACATTTATATTGTGTGCTGAAATTTTCGGTTACTTGTCACTATGGAAACTAATCCTTTGAGTGGCTTGTTTGGGGTATCTTCACCCCAACCAGAAGAGCAAAGGAATGCTCCTCAACCTACTGAACCTTATGAAAATGTTCACTTTGAGATTCCTTCGGGTATGATAGAAAAACTGCTAGCTAATCCTTTTGCAGGAGACGGAACATTGCATCCCGACTTACACCTTATCTTTGTGGATGAAGTTTGTGGATTATTTAAGCTTGCAGGTATTCCCGACGATGTTGTCAAAAGGAAGGTCTTCCCTTTATCTTTGAAGGGAGATGCAATGACATGGTATAGGCTATGTGATGATACGAGATCTTGGATTATAAGCGATTGAAATTGGAATTTCACCAGAAGTTCTATCCTATGCATCTTGTTCATCGTGATCGTAATTACATATATAATTTCTGGCCTCGCGAAGGAGAAAGCATCGCTCAAGCTTGGGGGAGGCTTAAGTCAATGTTATATTCATGCCCCAATCATGAGCTCTCTCGGGAAATGATTATTCAGAATTTTTATGCTCGGCTTTCTTTTGATAATCGCAACTTGCTCGATACTTCCTGTGCTGGTTCCTATATGCTGAAGACTATTGATTTCAAATGGAACTTATTGGAAAGAATTAAACGCAACTCTGAAGATTGGGGTTCCGACGATGGTAAGGAGTCAGGTATGACACCTAAGTTTGATTGTGTTAAATCTTTTATGGATACCGATGCTTTCCGTGGATTTAGCTCTAAGTATGGACTTGACTCTGAGATAGTAGCTACTTTTTGTGAAACTTTTGCTGCTCACGTTGATCTCCCTAAAGAGAAGTGGTTTAAATATAATCCTCCTGTTGAATTGAAAGTAGTTGCACCTATTACAGTCGAAGGGAAGACTATTGCATATAGTGATCCTATTATCCTACTGCTTATGTTGAAAAACCTCCTTTTCCTGTTAGGATAAAAGATCATGTTAAAGCTTCGACTGTTGTTCGTAAGAGTAATACTAGGACTTATACACCTCCTGAGCAAATTAATGTTGAACCTGGTATTGCTATGATTAAAGATCTCTTGGATGAGGACTTAGATGGGCATGTTATCTCTTTCTTGGGTGAAACTGCTAATATTGCTAGACCCGATACTAAGACACGTAGACCTGTTGTAGGCACGCCTGTTATTTCTGTTAAAATTGGAGATCATTGTTATCATGGCTTATGTGATATGAGTGCTAGTGCTAATGCGATACCTTATGATCTTTATAAAGAAATTATGCACGATATTGCACCAGTTGAATTAGAAGATATTGATGTTACTATTAAGCTTGCTAATAGGGACACCATTAAACCTATTGGGATTGTTAGAGATGTTGAAGTCTTATGTGGGAAGATTAAATACCCTGTTGATTTTCTTGTTCTCGGTTCCCCACAAGATGATTTTTGTCCCATTATTTTTGGTAGACCCTTCTTGAACACTGCTAGTGCTAAGATTGATTGTGAAAAGAATATTGTCACTGTTGGTTTAGATGGTATGTCTCATGAGTTTAATTTCACTAAGTTTAGTAGACAACACCATGAAAAGGAACCATCTAGTAAGGATGAGATTATTGGCCTTGCTTCCATTACTGTTCCTCCAACTGATCCATTTGAACAATATTTGCTAGACCATGAAAACGATATGTTTATGAAGGAAAGGGAAGAAATAGATGAAGTGTTTCTTAAACAAGAACCTATGCTAAAACATACTATTCCTGTTGAAATTCTTGGGGATCCCCCTCCACCCAAGGGTGATCCCGTGTTTGAACTCAAACCATTACCTGATAATCTTAAGTATGCTTATCTTGATGAAAAAGAAATATATCATGTTATTATTAGTGCTAACCTTTCAGAGAAAGAAGAAAAAAGATTATTGAAAACTCTGAAGAAGCACCGAGCTGCTATTGGATATACCCTGGATGATCTCAAGGGCATTAGTCCCACATTATGTCAACACAAAATTTCAGTGGAGAAAGATGCCAAACCTGTTAGAGATCCTCAAAGACGATTGAATCCCAAAATGAAGGAAGTGGTGAGAAAGGAGTTACTAAAACTCCTTGAGGCAGGTATTATTTATCCCGTTGCTGATAGTGAATGGGTAAGCCCTGTCCATTGTGTCCCTAAAAAGGGAGGTATTACCGTTGTCCCTAATGATAAAGATGAATTGATCCCGCAAAGAATTATTACATGCTATAGGATGGTAATTGATTTCCGCAAGTTAAATAAAGCTACTAAGAAAGATCATTACCCTTTACCTTTTATTGATCAAATGCTAGAAAGGTTATCCAAACACACACATTTTTGCTTTCTAGATGGTTATTCTGGCTTCTCTCAAATACCTGTATTAGCGGGGGATCAATCTAAAACTACTTTTACTTGCCCTTTTGGTACTTTTGCTTATATTTTCTGATTTTTGTGAAAAGATTTGTGAGGTATTCATGGATGACTTCTCCGTCTATGGATCCTCTTTTGATGATTGTTTGAGCAACCTTGATCGAGTTTTGTAGAGATGTGAAGACACTAGTCTCGTCTTGAATTGGGAAAAGTGTCACTTTATGGTTAATGAAGGCATTGTCTTGGGGCACAAGATCTCCGAGAGGTGCATTGAAGTTGATAAAGCCAAAGTTGATGCTATTGAAAAGATGCCATGTCCCAAGGACATAAAAGGTATAAGAAGTTTCCTTGGTCATGTCGGTTTTTATAGGAGGTTCATTAAGGACTTTTCTAAAATCTCTAGGCCTCTGACTAATTTATTGCAAAAAGATATTCCTTTTGCCTTTGATGATGATTGTGTAGAAGCATTTGAAACACTTAAGAAGGCTTTGATCATAGCACCTATTGTTCAGCCACCTGACTGGAATTTGCCTTTTGAAATTATGTGTGATGCTAGTGATTATGCTATAGGTGCTGTTCTAGGGCAAAGAGTCGATAAGAAATTGAATGTTATCCATTATGCTAGTAAGACTCTTGATACTGCCCAGAGAAATTATGCTACCACTGAAAAATAATTCTTAGCAGTTGTGTTTGCATGTGATAAGTTTAGACCTTATATTGTTGATTCCAAAGTTACTATTCACACTGATCATGCTGCTATTAAATATCTTATGGAAAAGAAAGATGCTAAGCCTAGACTCATTAGATGGGTTCTCTTTCTCCAAGAATTTGACTTGCATATTATTGATACGAAGGGAGCTGAGAACCCCGTTGCAGACAACTTTTCTAGGCTAGAGAATGTTCTTGATGACCCACTACCTATTAATGATAGTTTTCCTGATGAACAATCAGCGGTTGTCAATGCTTCTCGTACTGCTCCTTGGTATGCTGACTATGCCAATTACATTGTTGCTAAATATATACCGCCTAGTTTCACATACCAACGAAAGAAAAAGTTCTTCTATGATTTAAGACATTACTTCTGGGATGATCCACACCTTTATAAAGAAGGAGTAGATGGTATTATTAGACGTTGTGTGCCTGAGCATGAACAGGAACAAATCCTACGCAAGTGTCACTCTGAATCCTATGGAGGACACCACGCTAGAGATAGAACTGCACACAAGGTACTACAATCTGGTTTTTATTCGCCTACTCTTTTCAAAGATGCTCGTAAGTTTGTCGTATCTTGTGATGAATGTCAAAGAATAGGTAACATCAGTAGACGTCAAGAAATGCCTGTGAATCTTGTTATTGAACCGTTTGATGTTTGGGGCTTTGATTATATGGGACCTTTTCCTGCCTCCAATGGTTATACACATATCTTAGTTGCTGTTGATTACGTTACTAAGTGGGTAGAAGCTATTCCAACTAGTAGTGTTGATCATAACACTTCTATTAAAATGCTTAAAGAAGTTATTTTTCTGAGGTTTGGAGTCCCTAGATATCTTATGACTGATGGTGGTTCACACTTTATTCATGGTGCTTTCCGTAAGATGCTTGCTAAGTATGATGTCAATCATAGAATTGCATCTCCTTATCACCCGCAGTCTAGTGGTCAAGTAGAGTTGAGCAATAGAGAGCTCAAATTAATTTTGCAAAAGACTGTGAATAGATCTAGAAAGAATTGGTCCAAAAAACTTGATGATGCATTATGGGCCTATAGAAATGCATACAAAAATCCTATGGGTATGTCTCCATATAAGATGGTTTATGGAAAAGCATGTCATTTACCTCTTGAACTTGAACATAAAGCATATTGGGCTATTAAAGAGCTCAATTATGACTTCAAACTTGCCGGTGAGAAGAGGTTGTTTGATATTAGCTCACTTGATTAATGGAGAACCCAAGCTTATGAGAATGCCAAGCTTTTAAAAAAAAAGTCAAACGCTGGCATGATAAGAGGATAGAAAAACGTGAGTTTAACGTAGGAGATTATGTGTTATTATTCAATTCTCATTTAAGATTTTTTGCAGGAAAACTTCTCTCAAAATGGGAAGGTCCCTACGTTATCGAGGAGGTCTATCGTTCCGGTGCTATAAAAATCAACAACTTTGATGGCACAAATCCGAGGGTGGTGAACGGTCAAAGAATTAAACATTATATTTCAGGTAACCCTATCAATGTTGAAACTAATATTATTGAAACCATAACCCCTGAGGAATTGTAACACCCCAAAAATTTAGCCAGGTTTTAGTTATTAAAATTTCGCCAAGAGTTAAAAATTTTGCCTGCAAGAATATTTCTGTTGATTTCAGAACCTTTCTTTTTATATTAAGGATTTATTTTTCCCAAGTGGATCCTTCCAAACATATTGAACTTCTATGCCATCTCATTAAAACAATTTCCTAATCAGTAGGATTATTTATTAAATTATTTCACCCTGAGCTATATTCATTAAAACGACTTGTTTTAAGTTTTGGAGCTCTTTTTGAACTACAACCATTTGATAAACTTAACTAAAAATTCCACAAAAATTTGGAGATGTCATGTGATGCCTCTAAATCACTTTTGTGCATTAATATATTTATTTCATTGCATATTTTGAGTATTACACATGTTTTTCTTCTCTAGTCCAGTAGGCATTTTTGCACTGGAACCCTTTTAAATATTTGTTTCTAGCTTCCACCAAAATTATGGGATGTCAGTAGCAGCATATGATTCCATTATATGCAAAGAGCCAATGATGTTCTTTGAAAATTTTGAGTGAATCAACCTCATCTCCATCTTGGTCCAACAGGATGGTTTGTACAGCAACCATACTCTTGCTTGCTCTTTGGCCCTTGATTCTTTATCCTACTTGTAGTCCTCCATGCTAAACCCCTAAGTCCAGGAGCATGAAACCATTGGCATATTTTTGGTTCATGAAATAATGCCATTCACAACCTGTCCAGATTTGAAGTTCTGCAAAACTTGCACTAGCAAGTTTGTGCTTTCCACAAACTAACCTCACCACCCTCTTGTGCATCCAAGGAGACACTGATCTGGAAGATTTGGCCCCTCCAAGAATAGCCTAGGTGCCTTTGGCATTTTGAAAAACACCTGGAGTGCATGGACTGATTTGGCATGATCGCAAGTATACATTATGAACTTGGCCACCTGACCAAACCACCTTGTGCCTGGAGTTTCCCTCTATCTCTAACCTAGTTCTGTTGCTTGCCAACCTCACCTGTGACCTGGAGCATGCCACGGCATTGTGTCGAACACCTTTCGTGCGTGCACTGGACGCACCCAGAGCGCGTGTATTGCACGAGCGGCACCCGAGCCGCCGCGTCACGCCCCACACTCACCCCAGCCCGTGACCGACCGCAGCCGGCACGCCGTGTCCCCTTGCGCGCTACGTGCTCCCCCTCACCGCAACGCGACAAGCAGAGCCTCGCCGCGTCCCTGGCAGGCCAAGGACTAGCCGCCACGGCCGCCCGACAGCCCTGCTCAGGCCAGCGCCGCCCAAGCCACCCCGGCTCGCCACCTGCCCCTGTGAACAACGCAAGCTTATCCCCTCGTCCGTCGGCTAGCTACCGTCGTCGCCACGATGCCCTGATGCTACAGGGAGGCGGTTCGCCGTCGTCCTTATCGCCGGCCGCCTCGAACCGACCTCCACCGCCTATATAAGGGCCCCGGAGCTCAATCAAGTCCTCGATCAACCTCCAGTGATCCTCCTAGAGCTACCCTGGCCAGCATTCGAGGAGGGGAAAGGCCTTCTTCCCCGAGTCCGGCCAGTTCGGTCGCCGCCAAGCCCCGGTCGATTTCGTCGCCACCAGGGCCTCTCCCTCTCCAATCTATCCACCAAGAACTCTTCCTCCTTCTCGCGAGTGCAACCCCTTGATCAATTTTGGTCGGAGACCACCGCAGCCCAAAAATCACTTTGTTCCCCGAAGCCCCCTCCGCCGCGGAGCTCGCCGCCGGCGACTCCCTCCACCTCCGGTGACCCTGCGACCACCGGAAGGACCGCCTAGGAGTGGCAGATCCATCCCTGCTCTTAGATGCCCGCGAAGAAACGCCGTTCGCCGGCGACGATCACCGGACGCCCCGCCTCTGCTCGGGCAGAGAAGAGGAGGGAGTGGGGACTGGTCAAACCTGACCAGTGGGCCCCCTGGACCCACTGTCAGTGACCCAGCCCCGCCTCCACGCGTTTAAGTGGAAGCGTAAAGACCCCGAGTACGTCTCCCCGTTTTGAAGGCGTATTCTGCCCGAAGCATTTTCTTTTCTGTTTATTATTAAAAACAGATTTTGACCAAATCTTTGACTGGCTTTATCTTTTTAAATATAACTCCAAATGAATTAATTCTTTTTCCTACCTCTCTCAAATTTGATCTAGTTTATTTTAAGATTTAATTGAAAATTTTCCAAACAACTTTTTGTGCTGTTTTTATTTTTGTATGTTAATTCATTTATATTTCTAAAATAGGATTTTTGAAGAGAGGAGAAGTATTTCAAGAGTTTGAAATGCACCCTGCCTTCCCATGACCTGAAGGCAAGCATTCTGAACCCTGGCATGATATTTTTGAGTGTTCGTTGACACATTTATCACACTACCTCTCTTTTGGAGAAATTGTTATTTCATGTGAGATGATCATGTGCATGGATGCATATTTGAGATTTCCATGCTGTTGGAAATGATCACACTTGTGATGATAATCATCCTGATGTGCCTTGCATGCATACCGACAGGAACCCGGGAAGACCTCTGCCTTGGGTAGGCATGAGTTTGTCGCCGGTCTCCGTCGGGACGGTTATGTCTGGTATGGCATGGTAAGGTAATATGAGCGGTGACTCTGTTGGTTGAAATATATTCGTTATGCTAATCATGCAGGGAATACTTAAACCTCCTGAGTCGACCATAGATCGAGTCTTGTTCTAGTAACCCCCATACTTGTTTCGTACTACCACTCGTCTCTACAACAAGTAGAGTACGGTTCAGTAAGTTGTCAACCTCTTCCTAGCACACACCGTACAGAGAGGCTAGGGTGGAAGATACCGGTTGTGGCTGGTAGGCAGGCCACCTGGTCCAGGGGCATGGGTGTTTCCGGTTGAGACCGAGAGGGGAGGCCACCCCTTAGAGCACGCAATATAAATTTGATCCCATGCTACGCGAGGTTGTAGCCTCCCCACTTAGAGTTTGCTTGACAGGTGTCGTGGGTGATTCCAGACACGTGTAAGTTAAGATGGTGTGTGCAAGTTAGGTGTGTTTTCAACAAAAAGACCGTAGACGGAATTAGTCCCGATGGACTAAAGAAATCCGTTACTCATGGGTAAAGAGTACACCCTCTGCAGAGATTAAACCCATCGTATAGCCGTGTCCATGGTTAAGGATTACAGTCTGGGATGGGTCGAGTGTCGGTCTTAGTGTCGGTCTTCGGAGGTGAAACTATTAAATCAGAACTGATATTACAACTTGTGACATGTGGTATTGATGAGTATTATTTTGTTGTGGACTAACCCATGATATTTTGGTATTATCGAATGTCTCTGGGATGGTTCTACCTCCGGGATGTTCACTATGATTATTTATTTTAAAGCCCTTTATGTGGTGTCGCTCAGACGCCCGACTGTGGCATTTCTTTTAAAGCCCTTTATGTGGTGCCGCTCAGACGCCCGACTGTGGCATTTCTTTTAAAGCCCTTTATGTGGTGTCGCTCAGACGCCCGACTGTGGCATTTCTTTTAAAGCCCTTTATGTGGTGTCGCTCAGACGCCCGACTGCGGCATTTCTTTTAAAGCCCTTTATGTGGTGTCGCTCAGACGCCCAACTGTGGCATGCTTGTTATTTATTTCATTATATTTTTAATACTTCTAAGATATTACATATTCATATATAACCTGCTTACATGCATCAGAGATCTATTTACCTTTCGTGACTGACATCATGAGCATAAATATTTCCAGCACATCGTTATTATATTATACCCGTGTTCATAATGTTTGCGAGTAAATTCAAAGTACTCACTTGCTTGTCCCTGGCTATTGTCTTGGCCAGATTTCTTGCACGGAGAGGAGCGACCGTGATGACAGCCCAGAACCTAAGCAACGGTGATAGCAGCCTCGCGAAGATAGGAGCTAGCCTGGTCAGCTGTTCCCGTGGGAAATGGAGTCCCATAGACACTGATGATTCACAAACCGCTTCCGCCATCAACCGATAGAAACCATTTGTTGTACTCACAGACCAGAATGGTCTTGTACTTAATATTTTATGTTTTGCTTGGAATTTCTGTATCAAGTTGGTGCCTCATCAGCTAACAGTTATCCTGGGGCTGATGAGCACAAGGGCCATTTTCTGGGAATTAATACCCGGAGAATCGGTCGCCACAAGAATACATAAGAGACACTTTCCAAAACGTTCCAGACTCCGAAAAGGCATAGGTACGTGGTACGGTAAGTAAACTGACTCCAAAACAACTCTAATGGCAATTTTCATCAGTTTTGGATTATTTAAGGATTTTAGGAAGAAAGAAGTAGTCCGAAAGGGACATGAGGCTCCCACGAGAGAGGAGGGCGCCCCCCCCCTGTAGGGCGCGCCCCCTGTCTCGTGGGCACCTCATGTGCCTCCCGGACTCCGTTTTCTTGTATGTTACGTATTTTGGTCGGTAAAAATTCATTATATATACTCCCGAAGGTTTTGACCACCGTATCACGCAAATATCCTCTGTTTTCATTTCGAGTTGTTCCTGTTGCAGAATAAAGCAAGATGTCTTCTCAGGAATCAGTTGGGGAGAGCCGGGTGTCTCACCCAACACAGGGTCCAGGAGTAAACGGCGATGTCTATCACTTTGGACCATCAACAGAGGATGAGATGGAGGCTTATTTGAAAAGGATAGATGCCATGGAGGAAGATCAAGAAGTTACCTCTCGTCTCCAAGCAGATTTCACTATGGGGGAACTACCTAGCCTGGTTGTCCCTACCTCGGTCATCCCTTCCAACTCTAGATTTCTTTCTTATGAAAATATGAAAAAGAGTTTCATGTGTTCTCCAGAAGCTATGCAAAATCCTTGGGTAAAAGGAGCCTTGGCCGTTACGGGCAAGCTCCGTAAAGAAATTTTGGACCTCAAACGACAAATCAATAAGCTCGAGGAGGAGAACCGTATCCTGAAGGGCATCATCTCCAAGAAGATCACAACACCAACCGTGAAAAAGGAGAAATAATCACATGGGCATGGGCACTCCCCTTGGCAACTGCCAAGCTTGGGGGAGGTGCCCCGGTATCGTATCACCATCACACTCCTATCTTTACCGCTTTATTTAGTTCGATCCTTTGTAGTAGTATCTTGATCTATTAGTTCGAAGTTTTGATATCAAGTAGTTTTGAGTTTTGCATTGTGATCTCTTTATGTAAGCGACTCCGTGTGCTATCTATAATAAAGATTAGTGTTGAGTCAAGGGCTTTGCTATGTTGTTATGATCTTGAGAAAGTAGAAAGAACAAAGGAGTTCATATTGATCTTATGGATAGTGATAACTTCACATGTAGAAAGTATGAGGCATAAAAATTGTTGAGAGTTGATGAACGTAGCCTTGGTCATCGTTGCAATTAATAGGAAGTGATAACGAAAGAGGGGTTCACATATAAATATATTATCTTGGACATCTTTTATGATTGTGAAACACTCATTAAGTATGACATGCTAAAAGAGTTGACGTTGGGCAAGGAAGACAACGTAATGGTTTATGTTTTCTGACATCTCAGTTAAATATATTGTCAATGACCTTCTAAAACATGTTGAGCTTGCCTTTCCCCCTCATGCTAGCCAAAACTCCTTGCACCAAGTAGAGATACTACTTGTGCTTCCAAATATCCTTAAACCCAGTTTTGCCATGAGAGTCCACCATACCTACCTATGGATTGAGTAAGATCCTTCAAGTAAGTTGTCATCGGTGCAAGCAATAAAAAATTTCTCTCTAAATATGCATGACTTATTAGTGCAGAGAAAATAAGCTTTGTACGAACTTGTTGTGGAAGTAATAAAAGCGACAGATTGCATAATAAAGGTCCACATACAAGGGGCAATATAAAGTGACGTTCTTTTGCACTAAGATTTTGTGTATCCAACCCTGAAAGCACATGACAACCTCTGCTTCCCTCTGGAAGGGCCTATCTTTTACTTTATGTTTTACTTTAATACTTGAGTCAAGGTGATCCTCACCTTTCCCTTTTTCATTTTATCCTTTGGCAAGCTCTTCGTGTTTTAAAGATCATGATACATATATCCAGTTGCATGTAAGTTGGCATAGGCTATTATTGTTGACATCACCTAAAGGTGACGTTGGGAGGCAACACAATAAGCCCCTATCTTTCTCAGTGTCTGGTTGAAACTCTATAACCACAAGTATTGCGTGAGTGTTAACAATCATGGGAGACTACGAGATAGTTGAGTATGTGAGCTTGCTGAGAAGCTCTTTTATTGACTCTTTCTGATATTACGATAAATTGCAATTGCTGCAATGACTGAGATTATAGTTTGTTAGTTCCCAATGAAGTTTTTGAACCATACTTGACATTGTGAATTGCTTATCACTTGAACATAGTAAATCATATGACAAAATCCATATATGTTGCTGTTATTAGAATGATCATGATGCCCTCATGTCCGTATTTTTATTTTTTATCGACACCTCTATCTCTAAACATGTGGACATATTTTTCGATCTCGGCTTCCGCTTGAGGACAAGCGAGGTCTAAGCTTGGGGGAGTTGATACGTCCATTTTGTTGGAAATATGCCCTAGAGGCAATAATAAATTGGTTATTATTATTATATTTCCTTGTTCATGATAATCGTTTATTATCCATGCTATAATTGTATTGATAGGAAACTCAGATACATGTGTGGGTACATAGACAACACCATGTACCTAGTAAGCCTCTAGTTGACTAGCTCGTTGATCAATAGATGGTTACGGTTTCCTGACCATGGACATTGGATGTCGTTGATAACGGGATCACATCATTAGGGAATGATGTGATGGACAAGATCCAATCCTAAGCCTAGCACAAAGATCGTAGTTCATATGCTAAAGCTTTTCTAATGTCAAGTATCATTTCCTTAGACCATGAGATTGTGCAACTCCCAGATACCGTAGGAATGCTTTGGGTGTACGAAACGTCACAACGTAACTGGGTGGCTATAAAGGTGCACTACAGGTATCTCCGAAAGTGTCTGTTGGGTTGGCACGAATCGAGACTGGGATTTGTCACTCCGGTTAACGGAGAGGTATCTCTGGGCCCACTCGGTAGGACATCATCATAATGTGCACAATGTGACCAAGGGGTTGATCACGGGATGATGTGTTACGGAACGAGTAAAGAGACTTGTCGGTAACGAGATTGAACAAGGTATCGGCATACCGACGGTCGAATCTCGGGCAAGTACAATACCGCTAGACAAAGGGAATTGTATACGGGATTGATTGAGTCCTTGATATCGCGGTTCATCCGATGAGATCATCGTGGAACATGTGGGAGCCAACATGGGTATCCAGATCCCGTTGTTGGTTATTGACCGGAGAACATCTCGGTCATGTCTGCATGGTTCCCGAACCCGTAGGGTCTACACACTCAAGGTTTGATGACGCTAGGGTTATAAAGGAAGTTTTTATGTGGTTACTGAATGTTGTTCGGAGTCCCGGATGAGATCCTGGATGTCACGAGGAGTTCCAGAATGGTCCGGAGGTAAAGATTTATATATGGGAAGTCCTGTTTTGGTCACCGGAAAAGTTCCGGGTGCTATCGGTAATGTACCGGGACCACCGGGAGGGTCCCGGGGGTCCACCAAGTTGGGCCACCGGCCCCAGAGGGCTGCATGGGCCAAGTGTGGGAGGGGACCAGCCCCAGGTGGGCTGGTGCGCCCCCTACCAAGGCCCAAGGCGCCTAGGGCTTGGGGGAAACCCTAAAGGGGGGCGCCCCCCTTGCCTTGGGGGGCAAGGCAACCCCCCTGGCCGCCGCCCCCTCCTCAGATTGGATCTGAGGGGGCCGGCCCCCCTCTCCTTTGCCCCTATATATATGTGGGGGGTGGGAGGGCAGCCGCACCCAATTTCTGGCGCAGCCCTTCGCCTCTCCCAAGTACTCCTCCTCTCCCATGGTGCTTGGCGAAGCCCTGCGGGATTGCTACGCTCCTCCACCACCACCACGCCGTTGTGCTGCTGCTGGACGGAGTCTTCCTCAACCTCTCCCTCTCTCCTTGCTGGATCAAGGCATGGGAGACGTCACCGGGCTGTACGTGTGTTGAACGCGGAGGTGCCGTCCATTCGGCACTAGGATCTCCGGTGATTTGGATCACGACGAGTACGACTCCTTCAACCCCATTCTCTTGAATGCTTCCGCTTAGCGATCTACAAGTGTATGTAGATGCACTCTCCTTCCCCTCGTTGCTGGTTTCTCCATAGATAGATCTTGGTGACACGTAGGAAAATTTTGAATTTCTGCTACGTTCCCCAACAGTGGCATCATGAGCTAGGTCTATTGCGTAGATTCTATGCACGAGTAGAACACAAAGTAGTTGTGGGCGTTGATTTTGTTCAATATGCTTACCGTTACTAGTCCAATCTTGTTTCGACGGTATTGTGGGATGAAGCAGCCCAGACCGACCTTACACGTACTCTTACGTGAGACAGGTTCCACCGACTGACATGCACTTGGTGCATAAGGTGGCTAGCGGGTGCCAGTCTCTCCCACTTTAGTCGGAACGGATTCGATGAAAAGGGTCCTTATGAAGGGTAAATAGCAATTGGAATATCACGTTGTGGTTTTGCGTAGGTAAGAAACGTTCTTGCTAGAAACCCATAGCAGCCACGTAAAAATGCAAACAACAATTAGAGGACGTCTAACTTGTTTTTGCAGGGTATGCTATGTGATGTGATATGGCCAAGAAGAATGTGATGAATGATATGTGATGTATGAGATTGATCATGTTCTTGTAATTGGAATCACGACTTGCATGTCGATGAGTATGACAACCGGTAGGAGCCATAGGAGTTGTCTTAATTTATTGTATGACCTGCGTGTCATTGAACAACGCCATGTAATTACTTTACTTTATTGCTAACCGGTAGCCATAGTAGTAGAAGTAATAGTTGGCGAGACAACTTCATGAAGACACGATGATGGAGATCATGATGATGGAGATCATGGTGTCATGCCGGTGACGATGATGATCATGGAGCCCCGAAGATGGAGATCAAAAGGAGCAAAATGATATTGGCCATATCATGTCACTATTTGATTGCATGTGATGTTTATCATGTTTATACATCTTATTTGCTTAGAACGACGGTAGTAAATAAGATGATCCCTCATTAAAATTTCAAGAAAGTGTTCCCCCTAACTGTGCACCGTTGCGAAAGTTCGTCGTTTCGAAGCACCACGTGATGATCGGGTGTGATAGATTCTTACGTTCACATACAACGGGTGTAAGCCAGATTTACACACGCGAAACACTTAGGTTAACTTGACGAGCCTAGCATGTACAGACATGGCCTCGGAACACAAGAGACCGAAAGGTCGAGCATGAGTCGTATGGAGGATACGATCAACATGAAGATGTTCACCGATGATGACTAGTCCGTCTCACGTGATGATCGGACACGGCCTAGTTGACTCGGATCATGTAATCACTTAGATGACTAGAGGGATGTCTATCTGAGTGGGAGTTCATGAGATGAACTTAATTATCCTGAACATAGTCAAAAGATCTTTGCAAATTATGTCGTAAGCTCGTGCTTTAGTTCCACTCTTTAGATATGTTCCTAGAGAAAATATAGTTGAAAGTTGACAGTAGCGATTATGCGGACAGTAGAAAGCTTATGTCCTTAATGCACCGCTCAGTGTGCTGAACCCCAAACGTAGTCTTTGGATGTTGCGAACATCGGACATACACGTTTTGATAACTACGTGATAGTTCAGTTAAACGGTTTAGAGTTGAGGCACCAAAGACGTTTTCGAAACGTCACAGGACATATGAGATGTTTCGAGGGATGAAATTGGGATTTCAGGCTCGTGCCCACGTCAAGAGGTATAAGACCTCTGACGATTTTCTTAGTCTGCAAACTAAGGGAGAAAAGCTCAATCGTTGAGCTTGTGCTCAGATTGTCTGAGTGCAACAATCACTTGAATCGAGTGGGAGTTGATCTTCCAGGTGAGATAGTGATGTTTCTCCAAAGTCATTGCCACCAAGCTGCTAGAGCTTCGTGATGAACTATAACAAATCAGGGAGAGATATGATGATCCTTGAGATATTCGCGATGTTTGACACCGCAAAAGTAGAATCAAGAAGGAGCATCAATTGTTGATGGTTGGTGAAACCACTAGTTTCAAGAAGGGCAAGGGCAAGAAGGGATACTTCATGAAACGGCAAATCAGCTGCTGCTCTAGTGAAGAAACCCAAGGTTGAACCCAAACCCGAGACTAAGTGCTTCTGTAATAAGGGGAACAGCCACTGGAGCAGGATTACCCTAGATACTTGGTAGATAAGAAGGCTGGCAAAGTCGATAGAAGTATATTGGATATACATTATGTTAATGTGTACTTTACTAGTACTCCTAGTAGCACCAGGGTATTAGATACCGGTTCGGTTGCTAAGTGTTAGTAACTCGAAATAAAAGGCTACGGAATAAACGGAGACTAGCTAAAGGTGAGCTGACGATATGTGTTGGAAGTGTTTCCAAGTTTGATGTGATCAAACATCGCACGCTCCCTCTACCATCAAGATTAGTATTAAACCTGAATAATTGTCATTTGGTGTTTGCGTTGAGCATAGACATGATTGGATTATGTCTATCGCAATACGGTTATTCATTTAAGGAGAATAATGGTTACTCTATTTATTTGAATAATACCTTCAATGGTCTTGCACCTAAAGGAATGGTTTATTGAATCTCGATCGTAGTGATACACATTTTCATGCCAAAAGATATAAGATAGTAATGATAGTACCACTTACTTGTGGCACTGCCATGTAAGTCATATTGGTATAAAACGCATGAAGAAGCTCCATGTTGATGGATCTTTGGACTCACTCGTTTTTGAAAAGTTTGAGACATGCGAACCATGTCTATTGGTGTATACGCATGAAGAAACTCCATGCAGATGGATCGTTTGGACTCACTTGATTTTGAATCACTTGAGATATGCAAATCATACCACATGGGCAAGATGACTGAAAAGCCTCGTTTTCAGTAAGATGGAACAAGATAGCAACTTGTTGGAAGTAACACATTTTGATGTGTGCAGTCCAATGAGTGCTGAGGCATGCAGTGAATATCGTTATGTTCTTACTTCACAGATGATTCGAGTAGATGTTGAGTATATTTACTTGATGAAACACAAGTCTGAATTATTGAATGGTTCAAGTAATTTCAGAGTGAAGTTGAAGATCATTGTGACAAGAGGATAAAATGTCTATGATATGATCATAGAAATGAGTATCTGAGTTACGAGCTTTGGCACGCAATTAAGACATTGTGGAAATTGTTTCACAATTAATACCACCTGGAACACCATAGTGTGATGGTGTGTTCGAACATCATAGTTGCACCCTATTGGATATGGTGCGTACCATGATGTCTCTTATCGAATTACCACTATCGTTCATGGGTTAGGCATTAGAGACAACCGCACTCACTTTAATAGGGCACCACGTAATTCCGTTGAGATGACACCGTTTGAACTATGGTTTGGAGAAACCTAAGTTATCGTTTCTTAAAAGTTTGGGGCTGCGACGCTTATGTGAAAAGGTTTCAGGTTGATGAGCTCGAACCCAAAGCGGATAAAAATGCATCTTCAGAGGACACCCAAAACAGTTGGGTATACCTCCTATCTCAGATCTGGAAGCAAAAGTAATTGTTTCTAGAAACGGGTCCTTTCTCGAGGAAAAGTTTCTCTCGAAAAATTGAGTGGGAGGATGGTGGAGACTTGATGAGGTTATTGAACCATCACTTCAACCAGTGTGTAGCAGGGCACAGGAAGTTGGTCCTGTGACGCCTACACCAATTGAAGTAGAAGCTTATGATAGTGATCATGAAGTTTCAGATCAAGTCACTACCGTACCTCGTAGGGTGACAAGGATGCTTACTACTTCAGAGTGGTATGCAATCCTGTCTTGAAGGTCATGTTGCTAGACAACAATGAACCTACGATCTATGGAGAAGCGATGGTGGGCCCAGATTCCGACGATTGGCTCGAGGCCATAAAATCCGAGAAAGGATCCATGACTTTGGAAGAAATACTTGATGGTCGTAAGGCCGTTGGGTACAGATGAATTTCAAAAGGAAGACAGACAATGATGGTAAGAATCACCATTAAGAAAGCTCGACTTGTTGTTAAGATGTTTTCCGACAAGTTCAAGGAGTTGACTACGGTGAGGCTTTCTCACTCGTAGTGATGCTAAGAGTCTGTTGGAATTGGATTAGCAGTTACTGCATTATTTATGAAATCTTGCATATAGGATGTCAAAACATTGTTTCCTTGACAGTTTTCTTGAGGAAAGGTTGTATGTGATACAACCAGAAGGTTTTTGACAATCCCGAAGAACGCTAACAAATATGCAAAACTCCAGCAATCCTTCTAAGGACTGGAGTAAGCATCTCGGAGTTGGAATGTACGCTTTGATGAGATGATCAAGGATTTTGGGTTTATACAAAAGTTTATGAGAAACTTGTATTTCCAAAGAAGTGAGTGGGAGCACTATAGAATTTCTGATGAGTATATGTTGTTGACATATTGTTGATCAGAAATGATGTAGAATTTCTGGAAAGCATATGGGGTTATTTGAAAAGTGTTTTTTAATGGAGAACATGGATTAAGCTACTTGGACATTGAGCATCAAGATCTATGAGGATAGATCAAAACCGCGTAATGGTACTTTCAAATGAGCATATACCTTGACATGATCTTGAAGGTGTTCAAGATGGATCAGTCAAAGAAGGAGTTCTTGCCTGAGATGTAAGGTACGAAGTTAATACTTAAAGCTCGACCACGGCAGAATAGAGAGAAAGGACGAAGTCATCCCCTATGCTTCAGACGTAGGCTCTATAGTATGCTATGTTGTGTACCGCACCGGAAGTGTACCTTGCCATGAGTCAGTCAGGGGGTACAAGAATGATCCAGGAATGGATCATTGGACAACAATCAAAATTGTCCTTGGAGTAAATAAGGACATGTTTCTCGATTATGGAGGTGATAAAGAGTTCGGCGTAAAGGGTTATGTCGATGCAAGCTTTAACACCTATCCGAGTGACCCTGAGTAGCAAACCGGATATGTATAGTGGAGAAACCATTTGGAATAGCTCCAAGTGGAGCGTGGAAGCAGCATTTATAGAATGACCTAGAGATTTGCGAAGTAAATACGGATCTGAAAGTTGCAGACCCATTGACTAAAAACCTCTCTCACAAGCAAAACATGATTAAACCCCAAAACTCATTGAGACTTAATCACATGGTGATGTGAACTAGTTCAGACACTAGTAAACTCTTTGGATGTTGGTCACATGGCGATGTGACCTATCAGTGTTAATCACATGGTGATGTGAACTAGATTATTGACTCTAGTGCAAGTGGGAGACTGTTGGAAATATGCCCTAGAGGCAATAATAAATTGGTTATTATTATTATATTTCCTTGTTCGTGATAATCGTTTATTATCCATGCTATAATTGTATTGATAGGAAACTCAGATACATGTGTGGGTACATAGACAACACCATGTCCCTAGTAAGCCTCTAGTTGACTAGCTCGTTGATCAATAGATGGTTACGGTTTCCTGACCATGGACATTGGATGTCGTTTATAACGGGATCACATCATTAGGGAATGATGTGATGGACAAGACCCAATCCTAAGCCTAGCACAAAGATCGTAGTTCGTATGCTAAAGCTTTTCTAATGTTAAGTATCATTTCCTTAGACCATGAGATTGTGCAACTCCCGGATACCGTAGGAATGCTTTGGGTGTACCAAACGTCAGAACGTAACTGGGTGGCTATAAAGGTGCACTACAGGTATCTCCGAAAGTGTCTGTTGGGTTGGCATGAATCGAGACTGGGATTTGTCACTCCGGTTAACGGAGAGGTATCTCTGGGACCACTCGGTAGGACATCATCATAATGTGCACAATGTGACCAAGGGGTTGATCACGGGATGATGTGTTACGGAAGGAGTAAAGAGACTTGCCGGTAACGAGATTGAACAAGGTATCGGCATACCGACGGTCGAATCTCGGGCAAGTATAATACCGCTAGACAAAGGGAATTGTATACGAGATTGATTGAGTCCTTGACATCGTGGTTCATCCGATGAGATCATCGTGGAACATGTGGGAGCCAACATGGGTATCCAGATCCCGCTATTGGTTATTGACCGGAGAACGTCTCGGTCATGTTTGCATGGTTCCCGAACCCTTAGGGTCTACACACTTAAGGTTCGATGACGCTAGGGTTATAAAGGAAGTTTGTATGTGGTTACCGAATGTTGTTCGGAGTCCTGGATGAGATCCCGGACGTCACGAGGAGTTCCGGAATGGTCTGGAGGTAAAGATTTATATATGGGAAGTCCTGTTTTGGTCACCAGAAAAGTTCCGGGTGCTATCGGTAATGTACCGGGACCACCGGGAGGGTCCTGGGGGTCCACCAAGTGGGGCCACCGGCCCCAGAGGGCTGCATGGGCCAAGTGTGGGAGGGGACCAGCCCCAGGTGGGCTGGTGCGCCCCCCCCCCACCAAGGCCCAAGGCGCCTAGGGCTTGGGGGAAACCCTAAAGGGGGGCGCCCCCCTTGCCTTGGGGGGCAAGGCAACCCCCCTGGCCGCCGCCCCCTCCTCGGATTGGATCTGAGGGGGCCGACACCCCTCTCCTTTGCCCCTATATATATGTGGGGGGTGGGAGGGCAGCCGCACCCAATTTCTGGCGCAGCCCTTCGCCTCTCCCAAGTACTCCTCCTCTCCCACGGTGCTTGGCGAAGCCCTGCAGGATTGCCACGCTCCTCCACCACCACCACGCCGTTGTGCTGCTGCTGGACGGAGTCTTCCTCAACCTCTCCCTCTCTCCTTGCTGGATCAAGGCATGTGAGACGTCACTGGGCTGTACGTGTGTTGAACGCGGAGGTGCCGTCCGTTCGGCACTAGGATCTCCGGTGATTTGGATCACGACGAGTACGACTCCTTCAACCCCGTTCTCTTGAACGCTTCCGCTTAGCGATCTACAAGGGTATGTAGATGCACTCTTCTTCCCCTCGTTGCTGGTTTCTCCATAGATAGATCTTGGTGACATGTAGGAAAATTTTGAATTTCTGCTACGTTCCCCAACACATTTTGCATCATGCTTTTATATCAATATTTATTGCATTATGGGCTGTTATTACACATTATATCTCAATACTTATGGCTATTCTCTCTTATTTTACAAGGTTTACCATGAAGAGGGGGAATACCGGCAGCTGGAATTCTGGCTGGAAAAGGAACAAACATTGGAAACTTATTCTGCACAATTCCAAAAGACCCGAGACTCCACGAAACAACCGTTTGGAATTATTAAGGAATTATGAGCAAAAGAAATAGGCCAGGGGGCCCACACCCTGTCCGGGAGACAGGAGGGCGCCCCCCCTAGGGGCGTGCCCCCTATCTCCTAGGCCCCCTGGTGGGCCTCCGGCGTCCATCTTCTGCTATATGAAGGGTTTTATCCTGGAAAAATTCGGGGGCAAGCTTATGAGACGAAACTCTTCCGCCACGAGGCGGAACCTTGGCGGAATCAATCTAGGGCTCTGGCAGAGCTGTTCTGCCGGGGACACTTCCCTCCCGGAGGGGGAAATCATCACCAACGTCATCACCAACGATCCTCTCATCGGGAGGGGGTCAATCTCCATCAACATCTTCACCAGCACCAACTCATCTCAAACCCTAGTTCATCTCTTGTATCCAATCTTGTATCCAAAACCACAAATTGGTACCTGTGGGATGCTAGTAGTGTTGATTACTCCTTTTAGTTGATACTTATTGGTTTACTTGGTGGAAGATCATATGTTCAGATCCTTAATGCATATTATTACACCTCTGATTATGAAACATGATTATGCTTTGTGAGTAGTTACGTTTGTTCCTGAGGACATGGGTGAAGTCTTGCTATTAGTAGTCATGTGAATTTGGTATTCGTTCGATATTTTGATGAGATGTATGTTGTCTCTCCTCTAGTGGTGTTATGTGAACGTCGACTACATGACACTTCACCATTATTTGGGCCTAGAGGAAGGCATAGGGAAGTAATAAGTAGATGATGGGTTGCTAGAGTGACAGAAGCTTAAACCCTAGTTTATGCGTTGCTTCGTTAGGGGTTGATATGGATCCATATGTTTAATGTTGTGGTTAGGTTTACCTTAATACTCCTTTTTGTAGTTGCGGATGCTTGCAATAGGGGTTAATCATAAGTGCAATACTTGTCCAAGTTAGGGTAGTACCCAAATGCCGGTCCACCCACATATCAAATTATCAAAGTACCGAACGCGAATCATATGAGCGTGATGAAAACTAGCTTGACGATAATTCCCAATGTGTCCTCGGGAGCTTCTTCCTTATTATTAGAATTTGTCCAGGCTTATCCTTTGCTACATAAAGGATTGGGCCACCTTGCTGCACTTTATTTACTTTATTTACTTTTGCTCGTTACTATTTATCTTATCACAAAACTATCTATCACCTACTATTTCAGTGCTTGCATAGAAAACCTTACTAAAAACCGCTTATCATTTCCTTTTGCTCCTCGTTGGGTTCGACACTCTTACTTATCGAAAGGACTACGATAGATCCCCTACACGTGTGGGTCATCAGGCCCCACGAGGCCGACCGGGCGCAACCCCTATTCGTCGAATCAGGGCATCTGCCTCACGAAGTCGGCCCTACTCGAGCAGAGATACAAGAGGGTGGCCCCATGCCGGATGCTTCCTGGAGAAGGCTCGCCAATCAAGACCCTCAACACTGTCCTTAATGCTTCGGGCGCCAAATCCTCCTCCTGGAGCCTCATGCGGTCTCCACGCCCCGCGAAGGTCCACATCGGGCGGGAGTGACGCTGGAGAGGAGCAATGCGGCAGTAGAGGAACTCCTTCACCACCTGGGGCGCCGTCACACCGAGTGCCCTCAAACTCTCGAAGCGGCGCCAGACGAAAGCAAGCTGGGGGCTCGTGAGCTTCTCATGATCCCAGCCTGAGTTGAGGATAGCATGCAACGTTGGGTGCGAGAGCAGGGGGCCGGGCACCCCGACATCCACATACATCCATCGCTCTCGGAACCCGCTTGCAGAAGGAGGGAGGCCAAAATCGATCCCCGAGGCGGCCGTCTCCAGCACGGAGTGGAAGCTCACGCACCTCGAGCATTGAGTTGGGTCACTCAGGCGCAAGGAGAAGAAGTGGCGCAGAAGGGCAACGGAGGAAGGAATGCCCACCATGGCCTCGCAGACAAAGGCGAAGACAGCAAGAAGAGTAATGGACTGAGGACCGAGGTGCATCATATGGATCTGGTAATGGGAAAGCACCGCATTGAAGAAAGCAGAGAAGGGGGGAACCAGGCCCGCCCATAGGGCGTCGGCAAAGAATCAGACCTCCGTGACCACCCTATCGAAGGAGGCGTGGGACGTGGGCCAGGTCGTCGTCCTCCCGCACTCGTTGAAGATGGAGACGAGGGCGGAGCGGACCTTGCCCAAGGCTTCAAGATTGAGTATGAGCGACTGGTCGACGACGGGAGCAGCTGCCGGAGGCGAGCGGGGCGAAGGCGCGGGCTTCTTCCCCTTTTCCTTTTTCGTCGGTGCCATGGCGATAGAGAGGGGGGGACCCGAGATTGGATTGGAGGCGGAGGTTGGAGCTCAAGGAAGAAGGAAGAACAGGGAGGGCGCGAACAGCAAGAGGGGAATAGTTGTGTACAACCACGAGTCCGCCAAGCCAGGCGGGTAATGAGGAGCTTCGGGAAGCGGAGACGCCCACGTCCAATCAACCGCCACACGTCGCCCAGGCCGCAGGCTGTTGGGGCCTGCGGCGCTCCGCACTTGCCCCTTTGCTTCTCCGCTAAGACAAGTTCGAGCGCGCCTTGGGCCCGGGGGCTACTGTCGGCGTTCTGGGAACGGGGGTCCCTAGACTTGCCTGCCTGCGGCCTGTAGCGTGGCTCAAGTGGTGGCCCAGTGCGGCCCAACTTCATCATCTCAAGCTCAAGACCCTCGCGAGGGGCCAAGCCTCACGGGGCGGATGATAGGAGGCTTCCTCAGGAGCGGCCTCGCCAGGCAAAGCTCGCGAGGAGGCGGAGAGATCAAGGCAAGGGTACCTTGCGAGGTGCTCATGACACAAGCCATGACAATCAAGACCAGGCGGGCGCAAGGCGGGCGCCGGCCTGCACAGTGTCCTTGTTTCCTCTTTGGTACAAAGGGGGCAAGCACAGACCGAGGCGCCAAGCAAAGGTTGCCATTCCAGTGCAACAGGACCAAGACCGGTAGAGCGGCAGGACGGAGGTCACCGTGGAGCCCAGGACGGCGTCATCGCCAGAGTCTTTGGCAGTCGAAGACCAATTTTAGTCAGGATAAGTTGTACTAGATGTTTCCCTTCAAAATAGCCGTTGTTGGCGCCCTTCCCGCTCAATATTTGGGAAGAGGACCAGGGCCTCTACATATAGGACTAGCCACCGCAGTAGGAGGCATCTCATCTGGATCTCACCCAGAGCTAACAGATACAGAGCAATTCCTTTCGAAGCACAAGAACACCCCTCGCGAGGTTGTTCTTCCTTTGTACTATCCATCATCAGCCCCTGAGGCAATCCACTCACCACACACTGGAGTAGGGTATTACACCACAATGGTGGCCTCAACCAGTATAAACCTCGTGTCCCTTGTGTTGTTCATCGAGTAGTCTGGATTCTCAGCGAGGCGTTGGGACGTGGGTTGGTAGAGGAAAGATCTTCGCGCGCACCCCAGAGTTCGAACCTTAAGGGTTTGCCGGAACCGCACATCCGACAAATTTGCCTTTTTTTGTTTTTGAGCTATGCTTTGAATTTTGACTTGAAATTTTGTGTCAACCTACATTACTGTTGTGTGAATGTGCTAATTGTTCTTCAAAATTTTTAAGCATTTAAAGGGTGCAACATGAGTTTGGTGCGCCGGTAGCACCACAAGCACTCGTGCACCAGATATTCCCCCACCCTGCACCTCCAACAACTAGGAGGTAGACGTGGCCAAACGAGCGGATGAGCTAAGGAAACGCGTTTCAAAAGAGCTACCGGCCACTACAAATCTAAAACATTGTTTTGAATTTTCAAATGTGATATTTCTCTGTTTGTTTCTTTATTGTTTTTTCTTTTTTATCTTGTTTCTCTCTTTTTTCAAATCAGAAATTACGAAAATTATTAGCAACTTGAAAAATGTTGGAATTTCAAAATTTTAAAAATTTATCATGATTACCAAAAATTGTTCACTTCTCTGACAATGCTCGCAATTTGAAAAGTTGTTCACATTTTCATAAAATGTTTGGCATATTTGGATTTTTTTTCACATTTTCAAAAATTAATTCCAATTTTTGCAAAATATGCGCATTTAAAAAAATTGTTTGCTGGTTGGAAATTGTTCGGTTTTGATTTTGTGAGAAAAGTTAAAATGGGAACATTTTTTGACACTCTAAACAATTTTTGAAAAGCATGAACTTTTTTGGGAAAGCAAATAAATTTTGAAAAACACGATCATTTTTAGGAAAGCCTGAACTATTTTCCCAAATGCAAAGATTTTTAGAATTTATGGAAAAAAATTAAAAAATCAAAACAATTCTTGATAAACACATTTTTTTTGGAAAACCAGAATATTTTTTTATAACACAAATACTTTTTTAATCATGATCATTTTTTGAACATGGAAATAAATTTTTTAAGTCCCGAACAAAAATTGAAAATGCTAACAAATTTGCGAGAACACAACTTTTTTGAATATATGCTATTTTCTTGGAAAAGTAACATTTTTTGAATTTTATGAACATTTTTGGAAAAAAATTTCTTGAAGAAATCTGAATAATTTTTGAAAAAAAGTAAACTGTAAAAGGAAAAGAAACGAAAAGGGAAAACAAAAAGAGAGAAAGAAACTGAAACAGAATCAGAAAAATAAAAATAAGAAACCATTGCAGGAACTTTTCAGAAGGTCCCCAATACCAGGAAAAACCGCCTCAGAACCCTCTAGAAGTTTCCCAAAACGGAAGCGTGAAAGCAGTACACATACTACAGATGAGCTGGCCCAAATCGCTCGCTCGAGTCGCCAGCATGTGCGTTTTTTAAAAGAATTGCCTTGTGGCTCTTTATTGCAATAAGTTGATGGTTACATTGTTAATTACAAGCGGCGTAATAAATATGGGTGGATCACCATCCCAAAAAATGGTAGAAATTGAATCATAAGCATGCCTAACTAGACTATGGGCCACCTTATTTGCATCCCTCGGACAATGTTGGAAAGTGATATTACCTATTCTCTGAGCCATCGCAAAACATTCAGCCATGACTGTTGTATATGGGGTCAAAACCTCTATCTCACCATTACAGAGTTGGACAAGTTCCATTGAATCTGACTCAACAATTACCGACGAGCATCCAAGATTTTCAATAAGAGCAAGGCCTTGTTCAAGAGTTCCTGCCACCGCTGTGGCCGGACTCGGAAGGTTATAAATTTTCTCCGCACATCCCGCTACTGCCTCCCCACGATCATTACGAACGACAACTCCAATTGCTCCGGTCCCATCATCAAAGAAAGCTGCATCTATATTCATTTTATAAGTATCTCGAGGCGGGTTTTCCATGAAATTTCATGTGTCTTGACCGCTGAAATAGAGGCATGGTTTGCCGAGAAGGCCTGTATAGCAAAAGCTGTCCTCGTCAGAGATGCAACCTGCTACCCCTTTACCAGTTCACACCTTTGCTACCATATGTACCAGGCGCCTGCAGCAACGACTTCCTTCAGGTCGATCTGATCAAGCACATGTGATTTTTTGGGGCTCTGTCGAAGGATCTCCTCCAAAACAATAGACCATGACTGATCAACAGATAAAGCTTTGTCAATGATATCATTAATTCCCAACGATTTCCAAACCCGACGGGCTCGATCACACGTGAATAATAAGTGTTTTATATTTTCTGTTCCTGATTTACACACCGGACATTGTGGAGAAACTGGGATATGTCTGGCAGCCAGCATTGCGAACCCAGGGACAGTCCCATGTAAGGCCTTCAAACGAAAATTTTAACCTTACTAGGGACGTCCAGTGTCCATGGAATCTCCCATACAGGATTTATCTCGACCGGTCCTTGTCCATCCTCTCTTCTCATTCTAGCACCAAACTGATGCTCCCATTCGGTGTGGTACGCCAGCATGTGCGTTTCGTCAACAGTTTGACGCAAAGAGCGTCAAATATAATTTTCCGTCTTAGGGTGGCCATTTCATGTTTAATGCTTCATGCCTTGCTTAATGCTTTATTCGTTTTTAGGGGCTTAACACTTTGTTAGTAAGCAGCCACCGCGTCGCTAGTCCTATACGGGCCGACCTATGTAGATTTATCGCTAGTCCTATAGCTTTCCAGTGATTTTTTGGGTGATTTTGCAGGATGTTTTTTGTTAGATTTTCCTTTTGTGTTTCTTTTTAAAATTTTGGAAACTTTTAAATTTCTGAAATTTTTAAAAATTCACAAGAAATGAATTAATTTTTACAATTCATGTCTATTTAATATTCAACCTTTTGAACTTTTTTGCATGCAATGTTTTTTTTTCAAAGCCTTGGTTATTTGAACAATTCATGAACTTTTTGAGTCCACAAATAAATTTCCAAGTCCATGAACATTTTCCAAAGTGATGAACATTTTTTAACTCGTAAACTAATTTGTGAATATTTTTTTTAATTCTATGAACTTTCCACGAAAAGTCAACAGCCTTGTTCAAATGGTCAATGGTCACGGTCGACGATTTTGGTCATCTGTTGCATCGAGAGAAAAAAGGCGCAACCATTGAGCATAGGCTGAGTTGCGGCCCATGAGCAGGCGGCATGTGAATGCTCTTGTTCTCCGACCGCCACTGTGAAAGAGGTCTCCTTAAGTACCGAATAGGAATTGGTGCCGAAGATGGCTCTAAAATATGAGATAAAATATTTTGAGAAAACAAACCAAGAAAAAAAAAGCAAAAAACTCCCATATTGTGATCAGTGTTGCACATGCAGTGCGCTACTTGTCATCACCAAAGAAGGTTAGAGTGATCTTTGCAATGGATGAATATACCTAGTAGTGATTTCGTTTGAAATATTTTATCGTGGATGACCTTGTAACTTGATTAACTGGGCTGTCTTGTTAGGCCTCGCCACATGCGTGCTGAAGAAACAATGGACCTCGGGCCAGCTACGTCGTAGCCCCATTAACCGTTGGAGCTTTATTGGTACATGACTGACGTACAACATGGCACTGAATGCACAGGAGCACAACCAAGCGACATATACCGAATCAGATCATGTCAAGCTTCGTTTGGTTTAAGAGGGCTGCACGTGAGGAGGAGAAATGGAAAGAGTTCTTTGCCTTCTTCGTGCATGCGGCAACGGTATGGTATTCTAATCTGAACTGATCATGATTCTTACGCATCTGGTCCAAACTTGCGTGATCTAGAATCAACTTACCCAAGACGCCCACCAGAGCAAAGTGAACTGCACCAAAAGACCTGCCTTTCTACTCCCTTCGTTTTTAAATATAAGTCTTTTTTAAAAATTTCAATATAAACTACTCCCTCCGTCCGGAAAAAGTTGCCACCGTGTATATTTTCCAGAAAACACACCCAGCTTCCCACGACACAACCCGCACTCCACACCGCCCACTCTTCCCCTCGCTACCCCATTCTTTTACTGCTTGCTCGCCGGCGACGCCATGACGCCGCGCCGCCTCGATCCCTTCCTCCCCCCCGCCCCACGTCGCCTTGCCCCTCCCTCTCCACCTCCGCCCACGCCGGTGCCACATTCTTCCCCCATGCCTCGTTTGAAGCTTGGAATTTTGCCCGAAGGTTGGATTTTTGCGCGGCGGCCTAGCCAGGCGTCCAACCCCGAGGACCACTGGCCATGGCGGCCGCCGTCCATGTCTACCTCCTCTGTCAGCCTCTTCCTCGAGTACCCCCTCCTCTGTCTGCCGCCTCGTCAACCCGGTCTCTTTTCCTCGCCATGGCGCTCCCCCCTCCCGCCTTCCCGTCTCCGCTCCTCCCTCCCCGTCGGCACCTGCCAACTACCCGGCGACCCCTGCTGGCCCCCTCGTCCGACCACCTGCTCGCCGTCAACCATGAAGCCCGCCCCCTCCATGGACGTCGTCGCCCAAGCACTGGGAAGCACGGGTGCTCAAGGTGGAGGAGCTCACCGTCGAGCTCGCCGGAGCACTACGCGCTCAAGGCGTCCACAACACCTCCACGTGCTCAAGTACAGAGCTCGCCGGAGCTTCAGATCCAGAGTAATCTCAAGTTCATGCTATAGTTCTGAGCTGAAGTTCATTTTGTACTGATAGATGTTGAATACAGTAGACAATTAGCAAATGTTGAAGACAGTAGACAGATTTGGACTGAATTTTGCTCAATGAATATGGAAAATTATGGTGCACCAGAGCAGGGAAAATTTAGCTACTGCCTAAGCTTTTGTGTAATCTTGGTCAATGTTGAAGACAGTAGACAGATTTGGACTGATTTTTTCTTTAGTAATCTTGGTCAATGTCAAAACTGTGAAAACTGAAAACAAATTTAGACTGTCATACTGAATTTTTGCTGCTGTCAAAATCTAGAGACAGTTTACATAGTGGTTAACTAAATTTTTGCTGGTGTCAAAATCTAAAGACAGTGTTAGTTACAGTCGTGGTTAACTGAATTTTTGCTGTTGTCAAAAGTTAGTGCAAATTCACAGTACTTATGGAGGATCTTAATTTCCTTGTTCAACTTCATGCATTTCCTAAAAACACGAGGTCTTTTAAACTTAGGTTTGGGGATAAGTGATTGTCTGATAATGAGCAAGGAATATACGTCTTTCTGCTAAAGAGGATCTATTAAACTCATAATTCATAAGGATATTGTACTGAATTTAAACTTCATGCATTTAAATAAACTAAATTTAAACAGAAGATGAATTTAAACAAAAGATGAATTTGATATTATGTTGGAGTACCTTGCTGCATAGTAGAAATACAATACTGTACTCCTTAAGGTTTATTAGCATCAGATTAAAAGAATACAGTACTGTACTCTTTAAGGTTTATTAGCATCAGATTAAAAGAATACAATACTGTACCCCTTAAGGTTTATTAGCATCTGATGTGATCAAGCTTTCGCAGGAACAGAGGCGGAGTACCAGAGGCGTCGCGTGTCGGGGTCGGGGTGGGAAAAAAAGAAGGTTCATTCTAGTTTCTATAACAGGTTATGCTAGTGAATTCAAACTATGCTTTGTTTGATTCAGATTATGCTAGTGAATTCAGTTACTTCACCTCACATTCACTTCACCAAACAGCGAGAGGAGGGTGCCCAATGGCCCTGATCCTATCCACAACAGGTACTTCACCTCACCTTTTCTCTCTTGGTTGCATTGCAAGATTGGCTCTGAATTTTTGGAGCCGGCTCCTTTCTATTGTTTCTTCCCTCTTTCTGTTCATGCAACTTCAGTTTGTATTTTAGTTTCCGATGAGTCATTTAAACCCTGTAAAATATGCCCATGATTTGGCAAATTAGAATAGAGGTTTCCATGATTATGTCCATGAGTATTGTCTAGGTTTCTTGAAGTTTGATACTGTTTGTTTGAAATCTGTAAATTTCAGACACAGGACACTGAATGGAGTATGATTGACAGACACAGAACACTGTAAATTTCAGATAACATTAGCAGTAGATTAGCACTGCAATTGACAATTTTAATACTCCAATTAACACTGCAATTGACGCTGATGGAGTACTTCATTGACAAACTGAAATTGATACTGCAATTGGCAGTAAATTGTACTGCAATTGGCACTGTACTGCAGCCAACATCAGCAGCAGAGGCAATCAGCAGTCGAGGTGGTCGAGGGCAGAGGCAATTAGCAGAAGCAATCAGCAGAGGCAATCAGCAGTCGAGGGCAGGCGGCAGTGGCATCAGTAGGTCTGCGTGGTCGTCTCGCCGCCGGGGAAGATCCGCCTTGCCCTGCCTGCCGAGTTCTTCAAGAGGGGAGCGGCGACCGGGGTTGGCAGCGGCGGCTGGGGTTGCGGCGGTGGTGAGGAACCGGCGAGCAGGGCACGAGCAGGGCCAGGGACGCGAGCAGGGCCACGGGAAGGAGGCGCCCGTAGAGGTGGTCGCCTTGGAGGAGCAGCCTCAGCTGGGCGACGGGGCAGCTCGCGTCCGTGCGGGCGGCCCACGTTCGCAGTGGTGGAGCAACCGCAGGTGGGCGACGACGCAGGTGGTCGCCCGCTCTTTCTACGGCGGCTGCCGGCGGTGGCTACGACGGCCGCTTGGTCGAAGGAGGAAGAAGCAGAGGTAGGGGGGATTAGCACTAGATTTAAAACCGAAGGATTTTTTTGTAAAATTTGAAATGAACTAAGCTTGTGGCGTTTTTGCAGAAAACCCCTCCCCAAACTCCCGACACAACCCGCACTCCTCTTCTTCTCCAATCGACAGACCCCGCTGCTCCCTCACGGGCGCATGGACGCCGGAGCTCCCCTGCTCAGCTTCACCGCGCTGCTCCCCTGCTCTCCCGCGCGTCCTCCTCCGCCGCCGCGGCTGCCTACGCCGTCGCTCCTTCCGGTCTCGCGCAGCTCCCCTGCCTCCCTTGCCTGCCTCCTAAATCTCCCCTCTTTCACCCCCAAAATCGTTTCTTCTTCCTCCCGTTGCGTCTCCTGCTTGCGCGCGACGGCGACACGTCCTCCGCGTTGCCCCCGACACCGGAGGAGGCACGGGGAAAGCAGCAGTGGCTCGCGCTGCGCTTGCGCCACCTCAGGTGCGCGTGGGCCTACGCGCCGGTCGCCGCCTCGGCCATGCGCCAGTCCACAAAGGAGGAGGAAGGGGATTCCGTTCGCCGCCTCGGACGTGCTCCTCGAGTCCCTGCTCTTCGGGCCCCTCCTCACCTCCCTCATCAAGAAGCAGAACAACATGGCGCAGGTCCTCTCCTCCCTTGTCAACTTTCATTTTATTTGAAATTATTTTGTCCAGCAACTCCGTGGTTTGCTTCTGTTGATTCTGGTCTTGTTATGTTGGGGGCAAGAAGATGCTGCAGCGCACTGTAATCCCCGACCTGCCGCAGGGTTCTTCCCGGAGGACCCTCTCTCTGTACAAGCAAAAGCAGCTATGAGAAACTCTTCATTCAGTCAAGTTCTACTGATTTTTTGTCTCCTTGAATTTTGTATAGTTGAGATAGATGTTCTACTTCTTTCATTCGGTCAGGTTCTACTGAAACATTTTGCAGAAACAATGTTCTGCTGAAACTGAAAAAAAGGAACAGAACCAAACCTGAATAATTGTACTCCTCCTTAATTCTTCAATAGATTTAGAAATGTTCAGACTTTGAATGTTCACTGCATTAGTAAATCTTGTCTTTCCTAAAAACTGAATTTGTATATTAAGTCTTTGCTAAAGAGAAATTGTAAATCTTATCATAACAAATGTTCATTCAGAAGTGTTCAGAAATCTTCAGTTTTTTATCATGAAATGTTCAGTTTTTTGCTCTCTAAATTGTGTCTTTTTTGCTCATTCAGTGCTCAGTCTACTGTAGATAAAATCAATGTCTTGAGCATGAATATTGCCAACTCTATTCAAAGGCTTGATTAGTTCCCAATTTTTTAAGTACAGTAGTTGCTTGCTTAGTAAAGTGTTCTAGACATCAGGGTAGGAGTTAACTGAATTTACACTACTGATAATCAGTGAACTGAAGTTTCAATGTACTGCCCAACAGTTCCTGTCTGCACTAGAGCATGGAAGGATTTATAACATTGTCACACACCGAGGTCTCTGCAAGTCTATCCCAAATATCTGCAGAATCTTATGCCAAGGAAGTGTTTGTGCATTGTATCCTGTTCCTCTCCACCACTGAAGTGTTGTACAGAATTTATTTTTAAGATCATAAGACACAGCAAACTCTGTTCTTTGGTCTAAAGGTGGTTCTTGCATTTATCAAAATACTCTTCTGTTGTCTGGATCCAATGCTCAATATCATCTCCTTCAAATTCAGGTATACTGAATTTTGCAGGTTTGACAGTAGCAAGAGTTCTTGTGTTGTCATTAGGACGTTGGCATCTAGTTCTTGTGGTCTTGTGACCATGTTCAAATAGGTCATCTTCAGAGGCATAGTACACTTGCTCAGTTCTGTGCTGGTGGTAAACAGGGGCTTGGTTTTGTGCCTGCATGGCTGGGATGCCTGCAAGGTGCTATTGTGTGATGTTCCAAATGCAGTAGAAGATTCAGTTCACTTCTGTTAACATTCAGTTAACTGATGAATATTGGACATTGAGGGACACATTCAGTTAACTTCTATGTTCACTGAATCTTTTTTGCAACATTCCTGTAGACTACATGATGCATCTTTGGTGTTTTTACATCAGAACAGAAATGTGATTTTAATGCTAATGCATCTTTGTATAGCCTTTGTCCTGGATTATTTCTCTAGCTTTGTATCCACTCACTGAATTTCATCTACAGCTTGAGAACAGCAAATTCAGACTCACAGCAGCAGTAGCAGAGGCGGGCGGGGCAGGCTCACCAGCACAGGCGGGAGTGGGAGCGAGGTGAGGCAGGGAAAAGGCAAAACTGCATCAGAGGTCCGCGGCGTCGGCGTCGCCCACCAGTAGCAGCATCATAGGCGGGAGTTGCCGGAATTGTCCATGGCGCCGGCGGCTCAAGCAGACAAAATCGAAGGCTCTGGCGGGTGAAGCAGACAAAATCAGAGGCGTAGGTGGGCCGCGAAGGTGGGCGGACGTTCGCGGCGACCGTGGGCTACCGTGGGCGGCGAGCTTCAATGGGGCCGGCGGCGTAGCTCGAGGTGGGCGCCGGCGCAGGTCGCCTTCATGGCGCGCGGTGCAGGCGGGAAGCCGCGGCGCAGGTCCAAGCGGGCGGCGGCGCTGTTGTTGGTCGCGCGCTGGGACGCGGAGCAGGTCCCGGCGGGCGGCGGCCCAGGTGGGTAGCCGGCGATGGCTGCAAGGCGCGGGCGACGGGGGAGGATCGGAGGAAGGAAGGAGATGGAGTTCTTCGTGACGTGTTTAAAACTCTGTGGGTTTTTTTTGAAAAGAAAAACAAATACGCCCGTGGACAACTTTTCCTGGAGGAAGGGAGTAATTCATATTGATATTGAAATCTCTAAAAAGACTTATATTTAAAAGTAGAGGGAGTAGTTTCGTATACCGTCTTTGTTTTCTTATTATTAAAGATATGGACGATCATGTTTCCATCGAGCAGTACACAACTACACATATAGGATCCTTGACTTCGAGGATCAAGCAGCAAATCTGGCTAACGCTGCCGCGCGGCGACGGACCCCAGGAAGAAAACGAACTCGCAACCGACGATCGAGCGATACATCGACATCGCGCGAGAAGAACACGTATGCCCGGGGCGATAGGCTGTCTCACGCTGGTCCTGCCTCCTGCGTGCGCTCCACCTTGGCATGCCTGCAACTGCCGGCCGGCCGCTCGACGGTCCACCCGTCTAGCTCGCTCTGTACAGGTCATGGCCACAGGTTCTGGATAAGGTCGAATGTCCCCTCAGCAGGTGCCCCCCGATGCACTTTTCTTATCTTGATCCGGGCAGAACACTACCTCCTTGTCTGTCAGTGAACACTCTAGTAGTAGGTGTTTGGCAAGGAAATGGACTTTGTTTGAATTTCGTCATTCATTTCCCACGAGAAAAACATGCGCAGGTGTTCTCCTTCGGCAGCCACAACAGAGCTCCGGATCGGTCGGGCAGAGAATCCGGACGAGCGACAGTGCCACTCGCACATGCGGGCCGCAGCTCAGGTGGCGCTACGTGACGCGTTCCCCGCACATGCCGCAACAGTGCCGCATCACCCCCATCACGGGCAACTGTGCATGCACGGTGCAATGGATCGGCTGGTGGTGGCCATGCGTGCATCGGTGCATGCATGCGCTTCCTAGTCCATGCTCAACACAAACGCACGTAGCCAGAGGATGATTCATGTCATCAAGAGAAAGCGAGAGGCACGGCTGCAGAGCCGGAAATCCAGCGTACGCCGTGCATGCACCTGCGCTAAAAAGTCTCAGCCAAGTGCGTACACTACTGCTGCTACATACAGATGGTTTAGCTGCAAGATGGATCCTTCTCGTATAAGAGCAAGCAACTCAAACGGGGCGACCCATTTTCGTTCGCGGGAGTCTGTTTGGATTGACGCGGACAGAAAAGTCGGCCCAATACGCCGACCCAAACGGATGCGCGTCCGCTTTTCGTCCGCCTGCCCACCCATTCTCGGCCCATTTTTAGCTGGATTTGCGTCGGCGCGGATAAGAGACGGACGCGCGCGCTAACCTTCTCCTCTCCCCTGGCCAGCTGGTCGGTGGCAGCCTCCTCCATTTCCCCCCAAAAACCCTTCTGCCCGTGCGCGCTCCCGCCACCCGCCATGGACGACGACCTCACCGCCGCCGCCGGCCTCTCCTCCCTCGCCTCGTCCGGCATGACGGCCGCCCCTCCGGCAAAGGCAAGCCTCGCGTCCCCCGCAAGACCGCCCCCGCGCCCAAGCCGAAGAAGAGGCCGGCGCCCGAACGACGGGCAAGGGGGTCGGCGAAGAGGAAGGGCCGGAGGCACGCGGCGGACGCGAGGGACGAAGCCATCGCGGCGGCGGCCGTCGCCGCCGCCGCGCAGCAGGAGTTCACCAATGCGCACATCGCGACAGCAACGAGGGAGGTGCTATATATGCTAGGGTTAAACCCTAGCCGGCATGGCCTCGTCAACGCCGACGTGGCCACGACCAGCACCGGCTCATCCGCGTTTCCTCGGATGGTGCTGCCCGACTCGCCCCACGCGTCGGCGACGTAGTCGATACTCGGCTTCCACGTCTACCCGCAGGCCTCCCGCCTCTCCGGGGAGTGCTCGCCCGAGGTGAGCGTGGTGGCGCCTTCCACGCCCGCGCCCGCTGAGGGAGTCCTGGATTAAGGGGTCCTCGGACAGCCGGACTATATACTTTGGCCGGACTGTTGGACTATGAAGATACAAGATAGAAGACTTCGTCCCGTGTCCGGATGTGACTCTCCTTTGCGTGGAAGGCAAGCTTGGCGATTCGGATATGTAGATTTCCTTCTATGTAAACCAACTCTGTGTAACCCTAGCCCCCTCCGGTGTCTATATAAACCGAAGGGTTTAGTACGTAGGACGAGAACAACAATCATAATCATAGGCTAGCTTCTAGAGTTAGCCTCATCGATCTCGTGGTAGATCAACTCTTGTAATACTCATATATCAAGATCAATCAAGCAGGAAGTAGGGTATTACCTCCATAGAGAGGGTCCGAACCCGGGTAAACATCATGTCCCCCGCCTCCTGTTACCATTAGCCTTAGACACATAGTTCGGGACCCCCTAGCCGAAATCCGCCGATTTTGACACCGACATTGGTGCTTTCATTAAGAGTCCCACTGTGTCATCACCATAAGGCTTGATGGCTCCTTCAATCGTCTACATCGATGTGATCCAGGGTGAGGTTTTCCTTCCCGGAAAAATCTTCGTATTCAGCGGCTTTGCACTGCGGGCCAACTCGCTTGGCCATCTGGAGCAGATTGATAGCTACGTCCCTGACCATCAGGTCAGGTTTGGAAGCCTGAATTACACCGCCGACATCCGGAGAGACTTAATCTTCGACGGATTCGAGCCCATGACAGGTGCGCCCTACGGCCGCGATGAGCATGACTTAGATCTGCCATCAGATGACGATCAGGAGATCACACCTGTGGTTGCCCTGGCTCTAGGTCCAGAACAGATTGCGCTGTCCATGGACAGGGGGCTGGACCCCACCACGGAGGCCGCATACTCTACAGCGTTGGAGCCGAACATAGATTTAGCCTCTATCGAGTCATGTGTCGTCGGACCCCCGGACTCGTCTCTGGATACGGGTTCCGAACCGCGTGTGTCCGCGCCCGTCGAAACGGATCGGGCGCCGATCTTAGAGTTTACCTCCGCGGACATCTTTCAGCACTCGCCCTTGAGCGACGTGTTAAATTCATTAAGATCTCTCTCCTTGTCAGGAGACTCTTGGCCGAACTATGTCCGACTTGAGTGGGAAACGGACGACGAAGAACTTCGCTGCCCACCCACCACCCACTTGATAGCCACTGTCGACGACTTGACTGACATGCTCGACTTTGACTCCGAAGACATCGACGGTATGGACGACAATGCGGGAGAAGAAGAGGAAACACCGCCCACAGGGTGATGGACAGCCACCTCGTCATATGACATTTACATGATGGATACCCCCAAAGAAGATAATGGCGAGGACAAAAAGGACCCAGTTGAGGATAAGCCTCCTGAGAAGCAGCCGAAGCACCAACGTCAGCGGCGCCGCTCTAAACCATGCCATGGTAAAAATAGCAATACCGGCGCAGGAGATAATACCCTGGACAACGCCGAAAACAATGAAGACCCCGAAGACCCAGACATGAAGCAGGGCGAGCAGGAAGACGACGAACACAGTCTGGGGCTGCTGTCTGACCACAGCGATGCCGAAGACGCCACTTATCAACCTGTCTCTGAAGAAGAGGACAGTTCGTATGACGACACATTCATCATCCTCGATACACAAGTGGAGCGAGAACGCCCCCAACAGAGACTTATCGCCACTGCTAGGAGCTTGAATAAGCAGAAGCAACGGCTTAAAGCCGCATAGGATATGCTCAATGACAAATGGAACGAAGTGCTCGACACTAAGGAAAAATACAGCGGCAATCGCCAAACAAAGAGATATCTCAAACGTGAACTGCTGCCCGAATTTGACAATGAGGCTATAGCGCCCATATGCCGAATAACCGTACGGACGACCAACAGGACCGACTACCTCGTGGTCGAGACAAAGCAGCTAATAATACCGCACACAAATCCGCACCCCCGCTCCATAAAGAAAGGGAGGTAGCAACCCAGAACCAGCAACATGATTTACGTGAAGACTTGGATAAAAGGGCTGGCATAACAAGGTCCATTTATGGATCTCGAGGATATGTCCCAACGCGGGATTGTGACCACCAAAACAAATATGCCGGCCGCTCTCCAGTTCGGAACCAACACCGAGCACTACAACCGTCGGACTCACCCCGCGGCATAACCAAATACACAGGCGCCGCTCACCCCCTGTGCTTCACCGATGAGGTGCTGGACCATGAATTTCCAGCAGGGTTTAAACCCATAAACATCGAGGCATACGACGGAACGACAGACCCCTCGGTCTGGATAGAGGACTTTATTCTTCATATCCATATGGTACGCGGAGATGATCTCCATGCCATCAAATACTTACCCCTCAAGCTCAAGGGACCAGCTCGACACTGGATGAAAAGCCTCCCCGAAAATTCTATCGGAAGCTGGGAGGAGCTCGAGGATGCTTTTAGTGCAAATTTTCAAGGGAGTTATGTCCGACCTCCGGATGTAGACGATCTCAGTCATATAATCCAACAACCTGGAGAGTCCGCCCGTAAGCTTTGGAACAGATTTCTGACCAAGAAAAACCAAATCGTCGACTGTCCGGATGACGAAGTTTTAGCGGCTTTCAAACACAGTATCCGGGACGAATGGCTTGCCAAACACCTTGGCCAAGAAAAGCCCAGAACAATGGCAGCCCCAACCACCCTCATGACCCGCTTTTGTGCAGGTGAGGATAGCTGGTTGGCCCGTAGCAACACCAGTGACCCAGGCACATCCGAAATCAGGGATGGCAACGGAAAACTACGATGCAATAAAAAATGTCGAAACAATGAAGACAACCCAGAAAATACAATGATAAACGCCGGATTCAGGGGCTCCAAACCCGGTCAACGGAAAAAGACATTTAAAGGCAGCCGAGAAGGTCCATCCAGCTTAGACAAAATTCTTGACAGGCCCTGCCAGATTCATGGCACCCCCGATAAGCTAACTAATCACACCAACAGAGAATGTTGGGTCTCTAAACAGGCCGGCAGGCTCAACGCCGAACACAAGGGGAAGGGGTCGCTAAGTGAAGACGAGGATGAATCTCGCCAACCGAACACAGGTGGACAGAAAAAATTCCCACCGAAGGTTAAAACAGTGAACATGATTTACGTCACTCATATCCCAAAAAGGGAGCACAAACACGCACTTCGAGATGTATATGCTATAGAGCCTGTCATCCCCAAATTCAATCCATGGTCGGCCTGTCCGATCACTTTTGATTGCAAGGATCATCCGACTAGTATGTGTCACGGGGGCTCGGCCGCCTTAGTGCTTGACCCGATAATCGACGGATACCACCTCACCCGAGTCCTCATGGACGGCGGCAGCAGTCTCAATCTGATATACCAGGACACTGTCCGCAAGATGGGGATAGACCCGTCAAGAATTAAGCAAAACAACACTACCTTTAAAGGAGTGATACCAGGCGTCAAGGCCCACAGCAGTGGCTCCCTGACGTTGGAAGTTGTATTCGGTTCTCCCGATAACTTTCAAAGCGAAGAACTAATCTTTGATATTGCTCCGTTTCGTAGCGGTTACCATGCACTACTTGGAAGAACGACATTCGCCCGCTTCAATGCAGTCCCGCATTACGCTTATCTTAAACTTAAGATGCCCGGTCCACGTGGCGTCATCACAATCAGCGGAAACACAGAGCGTTCCCTTCGAACGGAAGAATACGTCGCGGCTCTAGCAGCCGAATCATGGAGTGACCTCTGCAAAACGAGCAACTCATCGGTTCTCGAAACCGCGGACACAGTTAGACGTGTTCGGTGCACACCTCGGTGCAGCAGCTCAGATAAACCCGAGCTTGACTAGTGGCTATACTCCCATAAAAACAAGAAGACTGTACATGTCTCCCTGTATATGTAAAATAGGGCTTCAAAACTCCCTGTCTGGTGTATGGGGCCGCACGCATATAAAAGGTCCATAGTTCGGCTTGACCCTATTAGGACTAAAAAATTATATCTTCATGGTTCTTTAAAACAAACCAATTCCACTCACAATCACACCAGATACGGTCACATGGTTCTTTCTTTGTTTCAGGTGGCCACCACTCTTTACCCCTCAAGGACACATGCGCAACAGAGATAAAGGCGCAGACGTGCAGCAAGACCCCGTTCTAAGGTTTCTTTTTAGATTAAGCCCCTGCGTAAACCTTTTTTACTATCTTTTGTTGTTTTCATATCCTGCTGGCTCTTAAAATGACCCACAAGGATGTCGGTGTTATTATCACGCCGATTAGACATGTACCTTGAAATCTAGGGTTTTATTTCCAGGTGCTGTTATTCAGCCCGGTATATTTTGCAAAGACCGAACACCTTCGGGAGTGTTCGGCGTCGCGAGTTTGGCCCTATATGCATCAACTTCGAATCATGTATTTGGTCAAATGTTGGGTTTTCCCGGCTCCCGCGTTTTGCTACCTTATGTTCCGCACCATCGGCTAAGAAAGCACGGGGAGAACTACTGCGATTGTGCCCTGGTTCATCCGGACGAGCACCTCGGTAGAGAAAGCCGAAAACTGACTGTCATGATACAACGAGAGACTGGTCAACCACTCGATGACTCAATGGAATCCTCGAGATTCCTCCGCATTAAAGAAGGATCGTTTCCGGTCACGTATGTAAACGCACCGTTTTCGAATAAAACGCGGACATACCAGGGGCTATGTAGTAGCCCCACCATCAAACTCCTATGGCTAAGTGAAAGTGTTAAAGCTTTATAGTTCGATTGCCTTGTTCGCCGCACTATCACCTCCTCAAATGGACCAAGACGTTGGATCAAGTGTGACTACGTGCTTTTTTCGAACACCCACGCGTTATTCGCAAAGGGGTTGAAGCCGACGACTGCAATCTTTTAGGTTATATGCATATATACATAGACGGCCGCACAGGAGGCACTAAAATACTTTACGGGCAAAAGTACAAATATATCCTTTATTATCAAAAGCATTGTCTTTACAAATTCAGACACATATCATTCGAACATGATAGTCTTCGAGCACTGAGCCTCTATCAGGCGGGCACCTTCTAAGACCTCTTCAAAATAGTGCTCCGACAGGTCTTGGCCTCCGGTCGGACCCCGTGTTGCAACACCGGTGGCCTCCATCCCCGCCCAGTACATTTTAACGCGGGCGAGGGCCATCCGTGCACCCTCTATGCATGCCGACCGCTTGATAGTGGCGATATGCGGCACAACACAAATAAATTGTTTCATCAAACCAAAATAACTACTCGGGCTTGGTTCCCCCGGCCACAAGCAGTCCACGACAGCCTTCATGGCAAGTCCGGATAACCTATGGAGCTCCGCCCATTCGGCCATCTGTTCGTTTAACAGCAGCGGACGCTTTGGCGTGCTGAACTGTGACTAGAACAGTCTTTCCACTTCATGATCTTATTAGTCCTGGAAGAACTATGTCGCATCGGCCACACTCTTTGACAAGTCCAAATACGCGTCGTGAGAACTCCACATTTGTCACGCCCAATATGCGACCCTATCCAAAAGGAACTCGAAGGTCCCACCAAGGATAGACCCGCATATTGAAACACTTTTGCAAGGTGGATATCATTACATCAACATTACATAATATATGGGGATACATACAAGAGGCATACAATGCCGCATGAATACAACATTACAATACATAAGAGCATCATCCGACTACAGATGAAACACAAACAGAAACTCAAACGACATCCACCCTGCTACCCCAGGCTGCCGACCTGGAACCTATCCCCTGATCGAAGAAGCAGAAGAAGATCTCAACACAAGCAAGGATCGCTCTTGCATCATGATCATCACAGAACCTGTACCTGCAACTGTTGTTGTAGTAATCTGTGAGCCACGAGGACTCAGCAATCCCATTACCATGGGTATCAAGACTAGCAAAGCTTAAAGGGAAAGGAAGGGGTAAAGTGGTGAGGCTGCAGCAGCGACTAAGCATGATATGGTGGCTAACATACACAAATAAGAGCGAGAAGAGAGCAAGCGGAACGGTCGTGAAGCTAGCAAAGATCAAGAAGTGATCCTGAACTCCTACTTACGTCAAACATAACCCAGAAACTGTGTTCACTTCCCGGAGTCCGCCGAAAAGAGACCATCACGGCTACACACACGGTTGATGCATTTTAATTCGGATCTGGTGTCAAGTTATCTACAACCGGACATTAACAAATTCCCATCTGCCTATAACCGCAGGCACGGCTTTCGAAAGATTATACCCTGCAGGGGTGTCCCAACTTAGCCCATCACAAGCTCTCGCGATCAACGAAGGATATACCTTCTCCCAGGAAGACCCGATCAGACTCGAAATCCCGGTTTACAAGACATTTCGACGATGGTAAAACAAGACCAGCAAGACCGCCCGATGCACCGACAATCCCGATAGGAGCTGCACATATCTCGTTCTCAGGGCAACACCGGATAAGCTAAGCGTACAGGTACCGAGGTAACCCAAGTTGCCAAGGGATGGTCCCGCACGGTGCTCTAGTTTGGACCAACACTTAGACAAGCATTGGCCCGGGGGGGCTGTAATAAAGATGACGCTCGAGAGAGCGACTCCCAAGGGAAAAGTAGGTGGTGGTGAGGCAAATGGTAAAACCAAGATTGGGCCTTGCTGGAGGAGTTTTATTCAAAGCGAACTGTCAAGGGGGTCCCATAAATCACCCGACCGCGTAAGGAACGCAAAATCCGGGAACATAACACCGGTATGACGGAAACTAGGGCGGCAAGAGTGGAACAAAACACCAGGCATAAGGCCGAGTCTTCCACCCTTTACCAAGTATATAGATGCATTAATAATATAAGAGATATTGTGATATCCCAACCAAAATCCTGTCCACCATGGAGCAATCTTCAACTTCACCTGCAACTAGCAACGCTATAAGAGGGGCTGAGCAAAGCGGTAACATAGCCAAACAACGGTTTGCATAGGAAAGGTGTCAAAGGTTAGAGGTTCATGGCAATATGGGAGGCTTGATGAGCAAAGGATAGGTACGCAGCATAGCGATAGAACGAAGCAACTAGCATAGCAATGATAGTAGTGAGATCCAGGGTAGCGGTCATCTTGCCTGAAATCCCGCAAGGAAGAAGAACGAGTCCATGAAGAAGACGAAGCGGATGAAGCCGAACCAAGCGTAGACGAACGAATCCTCACGATCGCAACGAAACAGGAACTATCGAAAAGAAGCACACAACATAGGTAAACACACCACACATGAACAAGACATGATGCACAACAAGCATGATGCATGACAAAGCTACATGAAGCTACTCATGGCAAGAGATGATGCAAACAAGAGCAACACATCAAGGCAAGTTTAAATGAGGCCGGGAACAACATATAACAATTCCGGTAAGTCCTCATATGCAATTTCGAAGTTGGTCCAGATCTGAATAAACCTTATGTTCAAGTTGTTAAACAGCAAGTTAAGATGCACAAGATGATCTACACGAGATTCTAGTCAAGTTACATATAAAGTTCATTTAGTTCGGAGCTACGGCCTAGAAGATATGAGCAAAACAAGTTAAACATGGCATTGATGCAAAATGCACCCAAACATCAAGCAAACACCTCAAAACAAGGATGCAACATGATAAAATGAAACTACATGCAATTCTAAGCAAGTTTCATATAGAGCACACTCAAAGCGGAGCAACGGTTCAACACACACACATGAAACAAGTTTAAAGGACAAGCTGTCCAAAACAGCAACTAGGCATATTGCAAGCATCAAAACAATATGCTACAGGACATCAACAAGAAAACAAAAGGCATGGGCATGATGTACAGGTAAAGCATTACAAAACATGAACACTGAACTATCTCCAGAAATCACTAGAACATGCTCAAACACACATGGTAAGATTGCAAGTAATAACAAGTTCAGACTTTGCAGAAAATAACATCAGGTTGCAATGTTTAGAGCTATCAAACAACATGTTACAGGAACTTATAATGGCAAACAAAGGCATGGAATGAACCTACTAATTTCATAGATCAAAAGTCCTTTACTGACCATAAGCCAAAAAGGATCCGAAAATATGATGGCACCCACGTAAACATAGCAAGTTATATTACAGATTCAAACTTGGCAGGAACAGAATTATGAAGGCATGTAGATGAGCTTGTGCAACTCACTACAGAGCAATACATGGCATTACAAGGCACCCAACAGTAAGAAGACATGTTTTTGAAGCTAAGCATGGCAATAGCAAGCTCATAGGGTGCATGGAACACTAGCAAAACACATGGCAACAACTGAACTTAATGTTAACAGGCTGACAGCAACATTATCAAGCAACTTTGGAGCAAGATATGAGCAAGCTACAACAAGCTATAAATGCAACCAGGGGCATGGATAGATAGAGCATGACATGTAAAACAAAACATGTTTAGTGAACATCTCCAAATTATGCATAGAATGATTAGTAGCAACATGTTTACATAGCATCACGAAATAACAGATTCAGCCTAGCAAAACAGCAACAGCAAGTACCCTACTTAACAAGCTTGATTCACTCACCACAAGTCATTGCATGACAAGATAAGCATAGAATCATCAAGAAGACATGTTTATGAAACAAACCAAGTCAAGAACAAGTTCATAGCATGCAAGGATCAACTACAACAACCTTGGCAAAATTGAATAACATGTAAACAATCTGCCAGGAAACATTTTGAAGCAAAAGTAGAGCACGAAAATGACATGCTAGACTACTCCATAATTACAAACAAGGCCATGAATGGATGGCAATAACCACATGTTCAAAACACCCTTACTGAAGTATCTCAAAATATGCATGGATCTCTCTGTAGCATCAAGTTTACATGGCATCAAAATAACAGCAGATCAGGGACTAAAATCAGCAACATCACGATGCCTAGTTTGCATGCTTGTGCTAGCCACCACATTGATCACAAAAATACATGGTAAGCACCTCTGTAAAGAAGACATAGCATAAATCAAAACACATGTAGACATCAACCTCATAGGATGCACACATCAATCATGGCAAAAATGACAAAAGAGCATGTTCTGTTAACACTTCAGCAGATAACATCATGAAGCACTCTTGCAACGATGATTCAGGCATCAAGATGAGCTCAAATGAAAATGATGCAATGTAATGAAATGATGTACTCGTTGAGGCAAACAATTTGACATATTACACGCGCAAAATGGAGCTACGATGCAGAGATACAATGCAACGAACATGACATGATAATTACACAGATTCGGGGAGGGAAAGTCAACCTCGTCAGATCCAGATCTGGCACGGAGAACGAGGCAGGGCCGGAGCTCAACGAAGACGGAGCGGTGCGACGACCGGAGCACGGGCGCCGGAGGGCGACGCCGGCTGGGGACGGCGGACAGCGGCGCGGGGCCGCACCGACGACGGGCGGCGGCGCACGGAGGCCGCAGCAGGGCCGGCGGCGCACGGATCGGCCGGCGGAGGAGGCGGGCACGACGCGCAGGGGCGCGCGCGGCGCTAGGCCGGCGGGCTCGGCTGCTCCGGGCAGTGAGGCGCGGCCGGGCGGCGGCCGGCCGGGGCGGCGATCCGCGGCGGCGGTCGGGAGCGGGAGCACCCGCGGGCGGGCGCGGGCGGTGGCCGCGCGGGCTGGGCGGCGGCAGCGACCGGGCCCCGCGGGCCTGCAGCGGACCACGCGGGCCGGCGGCGGGGAGGAGAGAGAAAGGCGCGGGCGACGACGTGGCAGATCCGGATTCGCTGGCGGGCGGCGGCTGGACATGTCCGGTCCGATCCGGACGTGTCCGGCGGCGGAGAGGAGCGGGGCTAGGGTTTCGGGGGATTTGATCCGCGAATTTCGGGGTGGGGCTAGTTTTATAGGTAGAGGGAGCTAGGAGAGTCCAAATGAGGAGCGGTTTTCACCCACACGATCGTGATCGAACGATCGAGAGCATGGAGGGGAGTTTGCTGGATTTTGGGCCACTTTGGAAGGGTGTTGGGCTGCAAAGAGAAGGAGGCTTTACGGTTACCCGGTTAACCGTTGGAGTACCAAACGACCTCCAAATGGCACGAAACTTGACAGGCGGTCTACCGGTGGTATACCAAGGCCGCTTGGCAAGACTCGGTCCATTCTGAGAACATTTAACACCCACTCACGAAAAGAAAGAAGAGGGGGACGCCGGAGGACATAGGGGCGCCGGATTGCAAAACGGACAACGGGGAAAAGGCTCGGATGCATGAGACGAATACATATGCAATGCAATGCAATGCACATGAAGACATGATAAAATGCAACACACAAGCAAATGACATGGCAAAGACGGCGAATAACTGGCAAACACCTGGTGCATCAGATCCGTGGCGTTACAACACTCCTCCACTAACAAGAGATCTCGTCCCAAGATCTTAGGACCGAGACGGAAGAGAAAAGGGATGAGGTGAAACAAGAACTCCAGAGAAGAAGCAAAGAATCGAGAGCACTCGAGAAGAAGAGAGGAATGACGAGAGTGGCGAGAATCGAAAGCTGACTGAATCAGATAGACTATGAAACCACTCTGGTTAGAACGAGATAATAAACGAACAAGACTGAAAGGATTTAAGCAGCACTCCGACTGAAACATGGAAAGAAAAGAGCGTGAGCTTCACCCAAAGAGATGGCACTTGATGAGATAAACAACACAATGCCTCCGGAAGAATTAAAAGGAAGGAATGAAATGAACTTAGAAGGAAGGATTGAATGGAGTTGTTGAGAAAATCAACAACGGAAGGATAAGCTTGTTGTGGACTTATGGATAACATCTCAGAAAAATATGCCGTGATAACCGACCACAAACGGAAATGATTGGATAGCTGAGAAGAACGAAATGATGCAAAACTCCACTTCAAAATAATACGGAGAATTAATTGCACTTCGAGATGCGAGAAGAAAAGATACTTGAACTCCAACAACAAGAATCTTGATGAACACTTGAAGAAAATATTAAATCATGAAGAACCACCATGAAGAACTCCGGTAACAAAAGGATGACGAGATAAAATAAAGGATGAAAGAATAAGATGAGCCTTGCTATGATTTAGATGGAGGTTCCGACAAAATGGCTGAGGAAAATTGAACTCCGGAAAAGAAAAGACGAAAACACTTGGAACTAGAATTTATTCCTCAAGAACAAACTCCGAAGGAAGGGATTACTCACTTGGAGGAAATAAGAATAAGATTTATTGTATGGTTATCCTTCATCAAATTAAATTGATGACCAACAATGGATTTTGCATACTACTTATTCTTCTTGAAAAAGGATTGAGAAGTGACATATCACAGACTTGAGAAGGTCTTCCTGAGCCACCGGTAGGATTGGAAAGAACGAATGAATAACAAAGGAAAAAGAATATGATTGAACCACCGTAAGGATTCGAAAATGACTGATGAAAGAGACTGAATCACCGGGAAGACTTAGAAGAACAAATATACTCGAGGGGATTTAGATGCAAAAGAACAAAGAGATCATGAGCTGATTAAGGAACACTTGAACGAAGCACCGGGATAATTGGATAACGGTAGCTGAAATGATGAGGACAAAGAATTCTTCTAGAACGATGGCCTCCGGTGAAAAGAAATGGAAAACAACTTCTGACATACTCCGGATGGTTGAGAGAAAGGAATATCTGACAAATGGAATAATTCGAGGTGATAATATGAAGGTAGAACAACGAATCTTCGGGAGAACGGGCAGGATTTAGAGGAAAAACTCTTCTTCGGTCTTCAACTGATGATGCGAAACACCACCAAAATTGCTGAGATACTCCGGGAGAATGAAAAACGAAGAGGTTGAGCCAACAACGAAAATGATTTGAAATCGATCTCGAAGAAGGCATGTGACTGATGTAATCCATTCTTACGTCACACTTGAAAAGAATTTGAGGATAACTCCGGGGGAATTAGAAGAGTCAGGTAAGATCCTAGAAAAATACCTGTGGGTTAGGGCCCACTGAAGAGATAACACCGTTGGAAAGGATTGTTGAAGAGATAAATGATGCATCGGAACAACTGAAATATTTGAATGAGGTGACAACCTCGAATTAATTGGAACACAGACGAATCTCCTGAGATGTCTTCCGAACTTCAAAATAATTGAATGGCGAGAGGTAAACGAGCAAGGAGAACACTTGATCCAAGGAAAAGAATACGATCAACACCGAAAAACTTGAATTGAGTCCACCGGAGAAGAAAAGAGATGAAGAATGTCAAAAGAGACGAGAATTCATCGATTGAAATGATTTACGAAAGACTAAAGAGGTTCCACACAAGTGAAATTGATTGTCGAGAGAGACTCAGACTCCGGGAAGAAAAGGGGTGGGAGGGCGGGAAAACAAAGGCAACTTGGAAGGGGAACCGATGAATAACTTGAAGAGAAAACACCGGTTGAAATCATTGAGGAAAGAAAGCAAAGAATTCGCACGAGTAGGATGGATACTCGATTACGGACTCCGGCTTCAAGAAGAAAAAGGGAGGGCGGGTGGGAAAAAACAACAACTGAGGATTGAACTCAAAGATGAAGAGGCTCGAGTCGACTTGACGAGAAATGCACCGGATGAAAAGAGCTGAGAACCAACTATCGGAAAACCAACTGCATGATCCTAAAGAAAATTTGAAGGGGAAGAGAAGTAATTCAAAGCACCTACATCAAGATTCCTTACCAGAGCGACGAAGGGGATGAGGAGTAAAAAGAATTCCTACTCTCCGATATAACTAGACTTCGAAAACAGTTTTCTTCTAGACTCAACAACGGCCAAACTACACGATCAATCAAGGGGCTCCTACGGTCGGTCGAGGCTCTGATACCAACTTGTCACGCCCAATATGCGACCCTATCCAAAAGGAACTCGAAGGTCCCACCAAGGATAGACCCGCATATTGAAACGCTTTTGCAAGGTGGATATCATTACATCAACATTACATAATAGATGGGGATACATACAAGAGGCATACAATGCCACACGAATACAACATCACAATACATAAGAGCATCATCCGACTACGGATGAAACACAAATAGAAACTCAAACGACATCCACCCTGCTAGCCCAGGCTGCCGACCTGGAACCTATCCCCTGATCGAAGAAGCAGAAGAAGATCTCAACGCAAGCAAGCATCACTCTCGCGTCATGATCATCGCAGAACCTGTACCTGCAACTGTTGTTGTAGTAATCTGTGAGCCACGAGGACTCAGCAATCCCATTACCATGGGTATCAAGACTAGCAAAGCTTAAAGGGAAAGGAAGGGGTAAAGTGGTGAGGCTGCAGCAGCGACTAAGCATATATGGTGGCTAACATACGCAAATAAGAGCGAGAAGAGAGCAAGCGGAACGGTCGTGAAGCTAGCAAAGATCAAGAAGTGATCCTAAACTCCTAACGTCAAACATAACCCAGAAACCATGTTCACTTCCCGGACTCCGCCGAAAAGAGACCATCACGGCTACACACACGATTGATGCGTTTTAATTCGGATCTGGTGTCAAGTTGTCTACAACCGGACATTAACAAAATCCCATCTGCCTATAACCGCAGGCACGGCTTTTGAAAGATTATACCCTGCAGGGGCGTCCCAACTTAGTCCATGACAAGCTCTCACGATCAACGAAGGATATACCTTCTCCCAGGAAGACCCGATCAGACTCGGAATCCCGGTTTACAAGACATTTCGACGATGGTAAAACAAGACCAGCAAGACCGCCCGATGCACCGACAATCCCGATAGGAGCTTCACATATCTCGTTCTCAGGGCAACACCGGATAAGCTAAGCGTACAGGTACCGACGTAACCCAAGTTGCCAAGGGATGGTCTGGCACGGTGCTCTAGTTTGGACCAACACTTAGACAAGCATTGGCCCGGGGGGGCTGTAATAAAGATGACCCTCGAGAGAGCGACTCCCAAGGGAAAAGTAGGTGGTGGTGAGGCAAATGGTAAAACCAAGGTTGGGCCTTGCTGGAGGAGTTTTATTCAAAGCAAACTGTCAAGGGGGTCCCATAAATCACCCGACCGCGTAAGGAACGCAAAATCCGGGAACATAACACCGGTATGACGGAAACTAGGGCGGCAAGAGTGGAACAAAACACCAGGCATAAGGCCGAGTCTTCCACCCTTTACCAAGTACATAGATGCATTAATAATATAATAGATATTGTGATATCCCAACAAAATCCTGTCCACCATGGAGAAATCTTCAACTTCACCTGCAACTAGCAATGCTATAAGAGGGGCTGAGCAAAAGTGGTAACATAGCCAAACAACGGTTTGCATAGGAAATGTATCAAAGGTTAGAGGTTCATGGCAATATGGGAGGCTTGATGAGCATAAGATAGGTAATGCAACATAGCGATAGAACGAAGCAACTAGCATAGCAATGATAGTAGTGAGATCCAGGGTAGCGGTCATCTTGCCTGAAATCCCGCAAGGAAGAAGAACGAGTCCATGAAGAAGACAAGCGGATGAAGACAAACCAAGCGTAGACGAATGAATCCTCACGATCACAACAAAACAGGAACTATCGAAAAGAAGCACACAACAAGGTAAACACACCACACATGAACAAGGCATGATGCACAACAAGCATGATGCATGACAAAGCTACATGAAGCTACTCATGGCAAGAGATGATGCAAACAAGAACAACATATCAAAGCAAGTTTAAATGAGGCCGGGAACAACATATAAGAATTCCGGTAAGTCCTCATATGCAAATTTCGAAGTTGGTCCAGATCTGAATAAACCTTATGTTCAAGTTGTTAAACAGCAAGTTAAGATGCACAAAGATGATCTACACGAGATTCTAGTCAAGTTACATATAAAGTTCATTTAGTTCGGAGCTACGGCCTAGAAGATACGAGCAACACAAGTTAAACATGGCATTGATGCAAAATGCACCCAAACATCAAGCAAACACCTCAAAACAAGGCTGCAACATGATAAAATGAAACTACATGCAATTCTAAGCAAGTTTCATATAGAGCACACTCAAAACGGAGCAACGGTTCAACACACACACATGAAACAAGTTTAAAGGACAAGCTGTCCAAAACAGCAACTAGGCATATTGCAAGCATCAAAACAATATGCTACAGGACATCAACAAGAAAACAAAAGGCATGGGCATGATGTACAGGTAAAGCATTACAAAACATGAACACTGAACTATCTCCAGAAATCACTAGAACATGCTCAAACACACATGGTAAGATTGCAAGTAATAACAAGTTCAGACTTTGCAGAAAATAATATCGGGTTGCAATGTTTAGAGCTATCAAACAACATGTGACAGGAACTTATAATGGCAAACAAAGACATGGAATGAACCTACTAATTGCATAGATCAAAAGTCCTTTACTGACCATAAGCCAAAAAGGATCAGAAAATATGATGGCACCCACGTAAACATAGCAAGTTATATTACAGATTCAAACTTGGCAGGAACAGAATTATGAAGGCATGTAGATGAGTTTGTGCAACTCACTACAGAGCAATACATGGCATGGCAAGGCACCCAACAGTAAGAAGACATGTTTATGAAGCTAAGCATGGCAATAACAAGCTCATAGGGTGCATGGAACACTAGCAAAACACATGGCAACAACTGAACTTAATGTTAACAGGCTGACAACAACATTAACAAGCAACTTTGGAGCAAGATATGAACAAGCTACAACAAGCTATAAATGCAACCAGGGGCATGGATAGATAGAGCATGACATGTAGAACAAAACATGTTTAGTGAACATCTCCAGATTATGCATAGAATGATTAGTAGCAATATGTTTATATAGCATCACGAAATAACAGATTCAGCCTAGCAAAACAGCAACAGCAAGTACCCTACTTAACAAGCTTGATTCACTCACCACAAGTCATTGCATGACAAGATAAGCATAGAATCATCAAGAAGACATGTTTATGAAACAAACCAAGTCAAGAACAAGTTCATAGCATGCAAGGATCAACTACAACAACCTTGGCAAAATTGAATAACATGTAAACAATCTGCCAGGAAACATTTTGAAGCAAAAGTAGAGCACGAAAATGACATGCTAGACTACTCCATAATTACAAACAAGGCCATGAATGGATAGACAATAACCACATGTTCAAAACACCCTTACTGAAGTATCTCAAAATATGCATGGATCTCTCTGTAGCATCAAGTTTGCATGGCATCAAAATAATAGCAGAACAGGGACTAAAATCAGCAACATCACGATGCCTAGTTTGCATGCTTGTGCTAGCCACCAGATTGATCACAAAAATACATGGTAAGCACCTCTGTAAAGAAGACATAGCATAGATCAAAACACATGTAGACATCAACCTCATAGGATGCACACATCAAACATGGCAAAAATGACAAAAGAGCATGTTTTAACACTTTCAGCAGATTAACATCATGAAGCACTCTTGCAACGAAGATTCAGGCATCAAGATGAGCTCAAATGAAAATGATGCAATGGAATGAAATGATGTACTCGTTGAGGCGAACAATTTGACATATTACACGCGCTAAAACGGAGCTACAGATGCAGAGATACAATGCAACGAACATGACATGATAATTACACAGATTCGGGGACGGGCATATTTCGGGGAGGGGAAAGTCAACCTCGTCAGATCCAGATCTGGCGCGGAGAACGAGGCGGGGCCGGAGCTCAACGAAGACGGGGCGGCGCGGCGGCCGGAGCACGGGCGCCGGCCGGGGACGGCGGACAGCGGCGCAGGGCCGCGCCGGTGACGGGCGGCAGTGCACGGAGGCCGCAGCAGGGCCGGCGGAGGAGGCGGGCACGGCGCGCAGGGGCGCGCGCAGCGCGAGGCCGGCGGGCTCTGCTGCTCCGGGCAGCGAGGCGCGGCCAGGCGGCGGCTGGGGGCGGCGGCCGGCCGAGGCGGCGATCCGCGGCGGCGGTCGGGAGCGGGAGCACCCGCGGGCGGGCGCGGGCGGCGGCCGTGCGGGCTGGGCGGCGGCGGCGACCGGGCCGCGCGGGCCTGCAGTAGGCAGCGCGGGCCGGCGGCGGGGAGGAGAGAGAGAGGCACAGGCAATGACGTGGCAGATCCGGATTCGCCGGCGGGCGGCGGCTGGACATGTCCGGTCCGATCCGGACTTGTCCGGCGGCGGAGAGGAGCGGGGCTAGGGTTTCGGGGGATTTGATCCGCGAATTTTGGGGGAGGGGCTAGTTTTATAGGTAGAGGGAGCTAGGAGAGTCCAAATGAGGAGAGGTTTTCGCCCACACGATCGTGATCGAACGACCGAGAGCATGGAGGGGAGTTTGCTGGGTTTTGGGCCACTTTGGAAGGGTGTTGGGCTGCAAAGAGAAGGAGGCTTTACGGTTACCCGGTTAACCGTTGGAGTACCAAACGACCTCCAAATGGCACGAAACTTGACAGGCGGTCTACCGGTGGTATACCAAGGCCGCTTGGCAAGACTCGGTCCATTCCGAGAACATTTAACACCCACTCACGAAAAGAAAGAAGAGGGGGACGCCAGAGGACATAGGGGCGCCGGATTGCAAAACGGACAACGGGGAAAAGGCTCGGATGCATGAGACGAATACGTATGCAATGCAATGCAATGCACATGAAGACAAGATAAAATGCAACACACAAGCAAATGACATGGCAAAGACGGCGAATAACTGGCAAACACCTGGCACATTGGATCCGGGGCGTTACAACATTTGATCAAGAGGGGCATACTTCGGATCGCCGAACTTAGTTCGCAATAAAAAGGGCTTCCCAGCCGCGATCTCACCGGCTTGCCGGAGCTCCTCCCGAGCTGCTCTGATCTCAGATTGAGTCTCTTTTTCCGTTTGCAAGGCCTTTTGCAGGTCCTCCATTTTTTTCTTGGCTCTCCTTCTTGAGCAACTCATAACGGTTAGCGGCATCCTTCAGCTCAAGAGCTATATTGGCTATTTTTTCCTCACTTCGGCGACGAGCACCTTTTCGGCTTTCAATTCACTCACTGCCTTTTCGGCAGCCGCGTCGCTTATTCTGGCTTGTTCCTTAGCACGCGCAAGCTCATCCCGAAGAGTCTCCACGGCGGCTGCACCATTTGCAGACAAAGCATATAGTAAGTCCCAGTGTCATACTGTCATACATACTTGCTGACCGCCCAGAAGACATACCTTGCGCCTCATCAAGACGCTTATTCACGAGCGTGATGTCCTCATCCGCCACATCAAGTTGCCGCTTCAATTCGGCAAATTCGGCAGCCCGCACAGTTGTCGGGGCTGCAGCCGCCTGTGTACAAAATTGGCAAATTCCTTTCCTGAGATTATTGATATTTTTTTGTCCTCTGATCGCTCTGTTCGGATAGCAACTAGAGTCTCAGGGGCTACTATCTACACATAGTGCACCTTGCGTTTTGCAATACAAAATAGAAAAAACCGCCATATTACGTACCTCGAAGCCTCTTAATAGTCTCATAAAGGCTTCATCCAATCCGCTTTTCATGGACGAAAATCTTTTGATCACCGTACCCATTAAGTTACGATGTTCCTCCGAAACAGGCGCTTGCTGCAAGAGACTCATCAATGTGTCCGGCTGTACGTTGGACAGTCCGGGGCTTTTGTCTACGGTCTCTTTAGGAGCCGAACACCCCGGACCTCGGGCGGTCGAAGATTCACCTTCTGGCCCCGTCCTCCTTCGGGGATCGGGAGAGATCCTCCGAGACAACACTTCGGGGTCGTCCTCCTTATGGGGCGGGGAAGTATGAGGAGGCGTCTCGCTCTCCATCATCTCCGGAAGAAGATCCCCCGAGGAAGAAGATTGCTGTGGAAGGCTATAGGCCGGACTGCCAAAACATGCGTTTCAGATATTATAATAATAAACGGGAGAAGAACATGGTAGGCTTACAAAGCACTCTTGCTCACTTACGTCTTGGCTAGCGGCTGGTCCCCTTGAGGGCGATGTTCGGCAACATTGCTCCCCGAGATGGGACCCCCTCACAGGGATTTCTTCCCTTGCTTGGAGGCCTCTGCCTTCAAGTCTTCAGGGGCGGCCCTTTTCTTCCCACGGGGGGAGGGAATATTTGATTCTCCTCTCCGTTTACTCTCCGACATGGGAGTTCCAATTTCTCCGGATACAATACGTAATGTACCACCTTTATGGAGGCCACGTTTGACCTCCCTGCTCCCCTCCTTGTCTTCCCCTGATGGCACTTGATGTGGTGCACGAGCCAGCATCCTGGTCAACACCGGATCCGCTGAGTCTTCAGGAAGAGGCACCGAACACCTGATCCTCTCTGCCTTCCGTATCCAACCTTGGTCGAGGAAGATTTTCTCATGATAATGTTATGGTAAATATAATGACAACGTGTTCGGTTACGGGGTGCTCACTGGGGTATCTGGATGGTTGCAGTCAAGGCCTGCATCTTCCGTGGTGTCCGGACACTTTATTCGTGATCCAAAGAATGATTTATACATCCCTTCGAGCGTCATGCCAAAGAAGTGTTGAACGGTTCACGGTCCTTCCAGATTGAACTCCCACATACGGAGAAGTCGTTGTTGGCATGGCATGACCCATTGAACTAGCATTACCTGAATTACCTTTACAAGACCAATATCCTTCTCGATAAGATCTCGGATGCGGCTTTGCAGCGTCTGTACATTGTCAGCTGACCCCCAGTACAGCCCCTTGTTGACCCATGACGCAAGCTGTGGTGGAGGGCCGACGCGGAAGGCAGGAGCAGCCGCCCACTTTTTTCCTCGGGGAGCTGTGATGTAAAACCACTCCCGTTGCCATAGGTCAGAAACCTCTAGGAAGGAACCCTTTGGCCATAAAGCGTTGGCACATTTGCTTATTCTTGCCCATCCGCACTCCGCATGTTTCCCGTTGATCATACTTGATGTTACATTAAAGGTTTTTAGCCATAAGCCGAAGTGTGGAACAATGCAGAGGAAGGCCTCGCACACGATGATGAAGGACGAGATGTGAAGGAAGGAATCCGGAGCTAGATCATGAAAATCTAGCCTGTAATAAAACATGAGCCCTCTAATGAAGGGATGAAGACTGAGGCCTAGCCCTCGGAGGAAGTGAGAGATGAACACAACACTCTCGTCAGACTTGGGAGTAGGGATGACCTGACCTTGAGTAGGAAGCCTGTGGGGGATTTCCGCTGTCAAGTACCTCGCCTCCCTAAGCTTCTTGATATCCTCCTCTGTGACGGAGGAGGCCATCCACCAGCCTTGAAGGCTGGATCCAGACATGGTCGGAAGTTTGGAGCGTTTTGGCTGAAGCCTTGGGTGTTGGAGCTCGAGGTAGGAGAAGGAGAGGATTAAGCGCAGAGGAAAAAAACAGGCCTTGATCTCTTTATAAGGAGGATGAATACCAAACGTCCCCCGCGTGGCCTTTTTGGAACTTGCCTATTCCCAAGGAATCCTATCCGTGGAACGGTTGGGTTACCCACGCCCGTATTGATGAGAATCCCGTAATAAGGGGACACAATCTCTGCTTCGACAAGACGTGCCAATAAACCCGCCTCGTGAAACGTGTCGTGGTAGGGTGATAAAACGGCTCGGATAAAAACTGGACCGTGGTGTGATGTCATGTATGAATAAACTATCAACAGATTAGATTCATGAAATATTATACTCTCTGCGGTGGTATGTGGAATTTGTTTTTGCAGAGCCGGACACGATTCTTGTGTTCAAGATCTACTTTGGAGTATTCGGAGAAGGAACCTGCCTTGCAATGCTGAAGACAAACTGCACGCCAGACTCAATCGTCATTAAAGCCTGGTTTAGGGGCTACTGAGGGAGTCCTGGATTAAGGGGTCCTCGGACAGCCGGACTATATACTTTGGCCAGACTGTTGGACTATGAAGATACAAGATAGAAGTCTTCGTCCCGTGTCTGGATGGGACTCTCCTTTGCATGGAAGGCAAGCTTGGCGATTCGGATATGTAGATTTCCTTCTCTGTAAACCGACTCTGTGTAACCCTAGCCCCCTCCGATGTCTATATAAACCGGAGGGTTTAGTCCGTAGGACGGGAACAACAATCATAATCATAGGCTAGCTTCTAGGGTTAGCCTCATCGATCTTGTGGTAGATCAACTCTTGTAATACTCATATCATTAAGATCAATCAAGCAGGAAGTAGGGTATTACCTCCATAGAGAGGGCCCGAACCTGGGTAAACATCGTGTCCCCTGCCTCCTATTACCATTAGCCTTAGACGCACAGTTCAGGACCCCCTACTCGAGATTCGCCGATTTTGACACCGACACCCGCACCCATCGACCTCAACGCCACACCGGTGGCCGGTGGCTCGTCATCCAGAGGCGCAAGGAAACACGTGCGACACATGCCAGCTGGCGTGCTGCCAGGTGCATGCAACCTGTTTGACGAAATGCCGGCCACCGGCGATGACGACCACATGCAAAACATCATCTTCGAGGGTGGTGCGTCGGCCGATGGCGGTGCCTCCGGGGCTGGCTATGATCCCAACGAGACACAAAGCCAGGACGGCCGAGGGCCGTTCATGCCGTCCACCTTTGATCAAGATCAGGTGGCCTTCATGCATGATCAGGTCGGCCTGGACCTGGACGGCTTCCCCCTCGACCACGAGTTTCTGGAGGACTACGGGCAAGAGGAAGAGGATGAGTGCGACATCAAAGGGAAGCCTTTGTTCGAGGGCGATCTCGCCAACCAAGTCGCCGAGGTGAAGCTGAAGCGCAAGAGCAAGCGGACCAAGGATACACAACGGTCAAGGACAAGCTCCTTTGTGAGTGTTGGAGGGACATTGGGCAAGACCCCAAGACTAGCGCCAAACAAAAGGCATCAACCTTTTGGATTCGTGTCCACCGCGAGTTCCATGAACGCAAGAAGTTTCAGTCGTACCAAATCCAAAGCACGCGCGGGTGGGTGTCCATTTCGAAGCGATGGAGGGTGATCCAACAAGAGTGCAACAAGTTTTGTGCCACCCTTGAGAGCGTCAAGGCCCGCTAAAAGCACAAGTGCTTCCTGGGTGATTTTGGTAATTCATGACAACATATCTCTTGTTGGAATAATACTTCTACGTAGTGCATTTCAGAAAAGTTCAACATTGGACTGACATGGACATGGACAAGAGGATGTGGAACCCCTTCAAGATGCTAAGGACAAATGTTGGCAAAAGCTCAAGACTCTGCATTTTCTATTTTAGTGATCCAAGATCACATTGAGTCCATAGGAAATACAATACTATTAAAAAGGGATGAGGTGTTGCTTAATGGCTTGCTTGCTCAAAGTGCTTAGTGATATACTCCAAAACCCTCAGGCACTTTCTCACATCCACGTATGTCCTAAACCTAAATTTCAAACTCGGCCCCACCGAATTTGTCTATCCGGTGCCACCAAGTTTCATCATATTCAGCCATTGCCAAACCCTAGTCACTTCAGTCTCACCGATGGGATCTTGGTCTCACCGAGATGAGCTTGCAATCTCTCTGTGATCTAGTGCAACACTTTCGGTCTAACCGAGTTGGTGCAGTCGGTCCCACCGAGTTTGCCTGACCAATCCTCTGTTTACTTATTACTAAAATCGGTCCCACCGAGTTTGAGTAATCGGTCAAACCAAGTTGAGGTTTTTCCCTAACCCCTGCACATCGGTACCACCGAGATGACTATATCTTTCCCACAGAAAATCCTAACGTTCACATTTTGAACTAAATCAGTCTGACCGAGTTTGCTGATTCGGTCCCACCGAGTTTGGGAATCTATGTGTAATGGTTAGATTTAGTGTGGAGACTATATATACCCATGCACCCACTTTTCATTTGTGGAGAGATCCATCAGAACAAACCTACACTCCCACTACTCATTTTCTGAGAGAGAACCACCTACTCATGTATTGAGGCCAAGGTATTCCAATGCTACCATATGAATCTTGATCTCTAGCCTTCCCCAAGTTGCTTTCCACTCAAATCATCTTTCCACCATAGCCAAATCTGTGAGAGAGAGTTGAGTGTTGGGGAGACTATCATTTGAAGCACAAGAGCAAGGAGTTCATCAACAACACACCATATATTACCTTTTGGAGAGTGGTGTCTTCTAGATTGGTTAGGTGTCACTTGGGAGCCTCCGTCAAGATTGTGGAGTTGAACCAAGGAGTTTGTAAGGGCAAGGAGATCGCCTACTTCGTGAAGATCTACCCTAGTGAGGCAAGTCCTTCGTGGGTGATGGCCATGATGGGATAGATAAGGTTGCTTCTTTGTGGACCCTTCGTGGGTGGAGCCCTCCGTGGACTTGTGCAAATGTTACCCTCCGTGGGTTGAAGTCTCCATCAACGTGGATGTACGATAGCACCACCTATCGGAACCACGGTAAAAACATCCGTGTCTCCAATTGCGTTTGCACACTCCAATCTCATCCCTTTACTTTCTTGCAAGTTGCATGCTTTACTTTCCGCTTCTCATATACTCATTTGAATTCTTGCTTGAATTGTATTGTGAATGCTTGAAGTTGTGTTAATTTACCACCTCAACTTGAAAAACTTAAAAAACTGCCAACTTCGTTTGCAGAGGGTCTAATCACCCCCCTCTAGTCACCTCTTCTCGATCCTTTCATTTGGTATCAGAGCATTGGTATCCATTGCTTTGGTTTAATCACCATTGGAGCAAGATGGATGAGTCTACGTTGGGGATTCTTAGACGTAGAGTGCCTATGCTTGATGGAGTTCTTTAGTGAGTGGAAAATGAGATGCTTGGAATTTTTCATGAATATCACTTGAACAAGTACATTACTACTCCTTGTGAACCCCTTGTTGATCCCTTGCATCCTACCCATGATGAGTCTCTTGACTTGATTCACAATCTTAGAACTATCAATCTTATCACTAGAGGCTTGCCTAGAAATTTGATTGGTCACTTGCCTACTCTTGATTGTGCTTATACTATATGGAGATTTCTTGAGGAACGATTTCCTGACTATTCCTTGAAAAACTTAGATGAGATTCTTCACAAGTCTATTGCTTTGAATAAGATGAATCCCAATGATCCTAAGTTTGGAGATTGTTTATTTGAGGTTACCAATCTTATGCGTGCCAAAGGAGATGTTGGAATCATTAGCAATATCATTTCTGAAGCTATTAGAATTCATAGAGATGAACATTGTCAAAATCATATATCTAATGAATCACTTTCTAGGAAATGATCATTTGCAAGATGATGTTGAACATGGATACTATGATGAAGATGATGATAATGACTTTGATCTTGAAGAGTCTATGAGACACTTTGGTCTTATGGCTAAACTTCGTGACTACATGGCTGGAGGAAAGGAATGGGTCCTTGATAGTGGATGTACCGATCACATATGTTTCGTGAACTTGCTGAAAATGACGGCCCTCGAAAGTATGTCACTTTTTGTGACAACTCAAAGGGTAAGGTGGTTGGCCTCGGTAATGTCACGCCCAATATGCGATACTATCCTAAAGAGACTCGAAGGTCCCACCAAGGGTAGAACCGCATATTGAAACGCTTTTGCAAGGTGGATATCATTACATCAACATTACATAATAGATGGGGATACATACATAAAAATACAAAGCCACACGAATACAACATCACAATACATAATAGCATCATCCAACTACGGATGAAACACAAACAGAAACTCAAACGACATCCACCATGCTAGCCCAGGCTGCCGACCTGGAACCTATCCCTGATCGAAGAAGAAGCAGAAGAAGAACTCAATGCAAGCAAGCATCGCTCTCGCGTCATGATCATCGCATAACTTGTACCTGCAACTGTTGTTGTAGTAATCTATGAGCCACGAGGACTCAGCAATCCCATTACCGTGGGTATCAAGACTAGCAAAGCTTAAAGGGAAATGAAGGGGATAAGTGGTGAGGTTGCAGCAGCGACTAAGCATATATGGTGGCTAGCATACGCAAATAAGAGCGAGAAGAGAGCAAGCGGAACAGTCGTGAAGCTAGCAATGATCAAGAAGTGATCCTGAACTCCTAATTACGTCAAACATAACCCAGAAACCATGTTCACTTCCCGGACTCCGCCGAAAAGAGACCATCACGGCTACACACATGATTGATGTGTTTTAAATCAGATCTGGTGTCAAGTTATCTACAACCGGACATTAACAAATTCCCATCTGCCTATAACTGCAGGCACGGCTTTCGAAAGTTTATACCCTACAGGGGTGTCCCAACTTAGCCCATGATAAGCTCTCGCGATCAACGAAGGATATACCTTCTCCCAGGAAGACCCGATCAGACTCGAAATCCCGGTTTACAAGACATTTTGACAATGGTAAAACAAGACCAGCAAGACCGCCCGATGCGCCGACAATCCCGATAGGAGCTGCACATATCTCGTTCTCAGGGCAACACCGGATAAGCTAAGCGTACAGGTACCGACGTAACCCAAGTTGCCAAGGGATGGTCCCGCACGGTGCTCTAGTTTGGACCAACACTTAGACAAGCATTGGCCCGGGGGGCTGTAATAAAGATGACCCTTGGGTTAATTACTCCCAAGGGAAATATAGGTGGTGGTGAGGCAAATGGTAAAACCAAGGTTGGGCCTTGCTGGAGGAGTTTTATTCAAAGCGAACTGTCAAGGGGGTCCCATAAATCACCCGACCGCGTAAGGAACGCAAAATCCGGGAACATAACACCGGTATGACGGAAACTAGGGCGGCAAGAGTGGAACAAAACACCAGGCATAAGGCCGATCCTTCCACCCTTTACCAAATATATAGATGCATTAATAATATAAGAGATATTGTGATATCCCAATAAAAATCCTGTCCACCATGGAGCAATCTTCAACTTCACCTGCAACTAGCAACGCTATAAGAGGGCTGAGCAAAGCGGTAACATAGCCAAGCAACGGTTTGCTAGGAAGGGTGTCAAAGGTTAGAGGCTGACATGGCAATTTGGGAGGCTTGAGGAACAAGAGAATAGGTAGCTCAGCAAAGCGATAGAACGAAGCAACTAGCATAGCAATGATAGTAGTGAGATCCAGGGTAGCGGTCATCTTGCCTGAAATCCCGCTAGGAAGAAGAACGAGTCCATGAAGAAGACAACCGGACGTAGTCAAATGAATCCTCACAATCGCAACATTACCGGAACTAAGAAGCAACACCGGAAAGAAACAAACAACATGGTAAACAACCATCACATAAATATGGCATGATGCACAATCAAGTATGATGCATGTCCGGTTTAATAAGGCATGGCATGGGAAAGTGCAACAAACAACACTACAAATTAAGTGGAGCTCAATATGCAACGAGTTGCATATTGACAAAACTTCACAACATTTATTTTGTTCGCTCTCGTTTAGGTACACAACAATATTAAATGTTGTTAAACATGGCAAGAGGTGAAGCATAATAAAGTCATCTATTTAGGCAAGTTTAAATGAGGTCGGAAATAACAAACAATAATTCTGGAAAATCCCCATGTGCATATTTTACATTCGGTACTGTTTTGCCCTAAACACAATTTTAATGTTGTTAAACAGCAACATAAAGTGCACCATGTTGAACTAGGCATTTTCCACCCATTTACATATGAAGTTTATTAAAAACTGAGCTACGGTTATTTAGTTATGAATTAAAGCATTTTAGCATGGCATTATGCAAAATAAACACAAACAACATGTTAAACATTTTAAACATGGATGAAAATGGCATATTATTAATCTACACAATTTTCTAAACATTTTACATATATAATACATTTTAATATGAAGCACGGTTCAAGAGTTATTAATGCATGAACATGGAGGGGTAATATGTAAATATGCAATCTCTGGATAATTAGCAAATCGCAGAACGAAAAAAAACTACTCTGGGCCGAATCTGGCTGGGCCAGCAGTGTACAGGAGAGGGGCGCTGGAGGTGCTCACCCTTGGGCCAGGGCCCAGGCTGATGGAGAGGCCGAGCGAGGCCGGATCTGGCTTGGGTTGGGCCTTGGCGCGGCTGCAGCTGGAGAGGCCCACGCGGGAGGGGCGCGCTGGGCCTGGAGGCTGCTGGCCCAGGCGTGACGCGGTCAACGAGTGGGCGACTCCTCTGCTCGTTCCCGCTAGGGCATGACGGCGGCGACAGGGGTCAATGGCGCGGCGGCGCGATGCAGGCGGGTCGAGGACGGGCGGATGAGGCCGGGATCCTCCAGATCCGGGGCGGAGGGGACCATTCCCGATGGCAGCGGCATCATGAACAACTCCGACGCGGAGCTCTAAGTGTGGCGGGGTTCCTGGAGATGGAGAGAGAGGGATCTGAGAGAGACAGAGAAGAAGAGGAAGGAGGCGGGGTCGCGAGCAGGGGGTGGCGACACCCGGGGTCGACGGCGGCGATCGAAGCTCGTCTCCGGCGACGAGGGCGGCGGGATCGGGCGAGCAGCAGGGGGCCTCTCGATCCAGATCGAGCAGAGCGCTCGGGAGCGGCGGCGAACGGGGCTGCGGGCAGATCGGGCCCTGGCTGCGGCGACATCCGGGCCCAGATGGGCTCGGAGGGGCTTCCCGCGGGCCTGGGCAGGCCTGCGGCGGCGGGAGCCTGCTGGGAGACGCGTGGCGCAAGGGGATTGGGTGCGGCGCGGTCAGGTGGCGACGTGGCGCCGCTGGGTTGGTCGAAGGAGGTGGCGCTGGTGGGGGCTGGCCGAAGGGATGGCGACAAGTGGTGACGGGGGAGCGCACTGGCGCTGAAAACAAGGAGGGAGCGGCGGCTGGCTGCGGATTTGGAGGAGGGGGTTGGCTGCTGGCAAAAATGGAAGGGGAGGCTTCCTTATATAGGTAGGGCTAGGGTTTGAGGGGTTAGGAGGGGTTTCCGGACCCTCGGATCGCGATCGTGCACTCCGGACAGAGAGGGGGACTAGGTGGCTGCAGGTGGGCTGTGTAGAATGCCTCGAGCTGAGAAGAGAGAGAAACAGAGTGACCCGGTGGCAGCTTCCGGATACCGGAAACGTCCGACGAAGGTACCGACAACGGTACCGCTATATATTTAACGGTTGGGCTATCAAACGAGCTCCGAATGCGACGAAACTTGGCAGGCGGTCTGTCTACACTATAATAAGACCGCTCGACAAGTTTCATCCCATTCCGAGAACATTTTTATGCCGCTTATAAAATAATATTTCGGAGGTGCCGCGGGCGCGTGCGAGAGTGTCCGGACTCGGAACGGACAACGGAGAGAACAGTCGGAACCCCAACGGATGCAAGTTTTGAAAAACATGCGTTGGAAATGCAGATGATGACATGAGACGAGATGCATAATAAGAACAAAATGCAAAACAACAGACAAACCCAACCACGGAGGAAATAATATATCACATCTCCGGAAAAGGCAAGAGTCGGAGTTACGAATATGGAAAGTTGTATCCGGGGCGTTACAGGTAAGGTGGCCATCTCACATGACAGCTCCGTACAAAATGTTATTCTTGTTCAATCCCTTGGCTATAATCTACTTTCTGTATCTAGACTAGCTGACTTTGGTTTCAATGTCCTATTTACTAAAGTAGATTGCCAAGTGTTTTGAAGAGATAATCATAAAATAGTCTTTACCGGCATACGTAGAGGTGATCTATACATTGTTGACTTCACTAAAAAGGCTCAACCTAGAACTTGCTTAATTGCTAAATCTTCCAAAGGGTGGTTGTGGCATAGACGGTTAGGTCATGTGGGAATGCGAAACCTTGGCAAGCTTATTAAAGGTGATCATATCCTTGGTGTTAAAGATGTCATATTTGATAAGGATATACTTTGCAGTGCTTGCGAAGCAGGAAAACAGGTTGGAGGAAGCCACCCCGTGAAGAACATCATGACCATGAGAAGACCGCTCGAGCTACTTCACATGGATCTCTTTGGTCCCAACGCCTACAAGAGTCTCGGTGGTAACTCGTTTGGACTAGTCATCATTGATGATTTTTCAAGATTTACGTGGGTGTTCTTTCTCGATGATAAATGGCAGGTTCAAAAAATCTTCAAAAACTTCGCTAGGAAGGCCCAAAATCAATTTGAAGTGAAGATCAAGAAGGTTCATAGCGACAATGGAACGGAGTTCAAGAACGCCAATGTGGACACCTTTCTTGACGAAGAAGGTATCTCACATGAGTTCTCGGCTACGTACACACCTCAACAAAATGGAGTTGTTGAGAGGAAGAACCGGACGCTCATCGAAATGGCAAGAACGATGCTTGGTGAATACAAGACGCCGAAACACTTTTGGGCAGAAGTAGTTCAGACAGCTTGTCATGCAACGAATCGTCTATATCTTCACAAGCCACTCGGCAAGACAGCATACGAGCTCCTCACCGGTAACAAACCCCAAGTTGGATACTCTCGGGTATTTGGCTCAAAGTGTTACATTCTAGACAAGCATTGTCGTTCGAAATTTGCTCCTAAGTCTCATGAAGGCTTCCTACTCGGTTATGGCTCAAACTCTCACACTTACCATGTCTACAACAATTTCACCCGAAAGGTTGAAGAAACGATAGATGTGAAGTTTGATGAATCTAACGGCTCGCAAGTAGAGAAATTGCCAATTGATCTAGGTGACGAAGATCCTTCGGAAGCAATCCAATACTTGTCTACCGGCAAGATTCGCCCAACGGAGGTGAAGGCGAGCACCTTGTCTGTCCAAGTCAAAGCCTCAACCTCACGCCAAGGTGAACCAGGAGTTGACTTGGAGGCATCCACAAGTGGGACACGTCAAGACGATGAGAACAAGGATCTACAACAAGATGAACCTCGATGACCTCCTTCTCCACCTCCACGGGAGAAAGATCACGCCAACAACAACAAATAAAGACAAGAAGAAGAACAAGACAATGAAGAGGATGTTCCACCCCGACCCAAACAAAAGCTATCACGAGTTCGAGCAAGAGTCTCAAGAGATCATCCCATCGAACAAATCTTTGATGACATTCAAACCAGGAGAATTACTCGCTCTAAAACTCGTTTGGCTAACTTTTGTGAACATTACTCATTCATTTCTAGCATTGAACCTATGAAGGCTGAAGAAGCACTGGAAGATCTGGATTGGGTAAATGCCATGCACGAAGAGCTACACAACTTTGAGAGGAACCAAGTATGGACGTTGGTTGAGAAGCCCGATGAGAAGCACAATGTCATTGGAACCAAATGGGTATTTTGGAACAAGCAATATGAAGATGGACAAGTTGTACACAACAAGGCTCGTCTCATTGCTCAAGGCTACACTCAAGTCGAAGGTATGTACTATGGTGAGACTTATGCCCCCGTTGCTACACTTGAGTCCATTCGCATCTTACTTGCCTATGACAATCATCATGACATTACCTTATATCAAATGGACATCAAAAGTGCTTTTCTTAATGGTAAAATTGAGGAGGAAGTTTATGTTAAACAACCTCCCAGCTTTGTTAATCCTAAGAAACCTAATCATGTTTACAAACTTCACAAAGCTCTTTATGGTCTTAAGCAAGCTCATAGAGCTTGGTATAAATGCTTGACTAATTTTCTTCTTGATAAAGGGTTTGAAATTGGTAAAATTGATTCTACACTCTTCACCAAAAGGGTTAATGGAGAATTATTTGTGTGCCAAATTTATGTTGATGGTATCATATTTGGATCAACTAACCCTCATTTTAGTGATAAGTTTGGGAAGCTTATGTTGGAGAAGTTTGAGATGTCTATGAGGAGTGAACTCAAGTTCTTTCTCAGTTTGCAAATCAAGAAAACTAAGGAGGGGACCTTTATCTCTCAAACGAAGTATGCCAAGGACTTATTCAAGAAGTTCAACATGCAAGAATGCAAAAGTATGAATATCCCCATGCCTACTAGTGGACATCTTGACTTGACAAAGGATGGTGAATTGTTTGACCAAAAGGTTTACCTCTCTATGATTGGTTCATTGTTATACCTATGTGCATCCCGTCCCAATATCATGCTAAGTGTGTGCATGTGTGCGTGATATCAAGCAGCCCCCAAAGAGTGTCATCTCAAGGCTGTGAAAAGGATAGTGAGATACTTAATACATACACCAAATTTTGGCATTTGGTATCCTAAGATGTCTTCTTTTGATCTTGTTGGCTACTCCGAATCGAACTATGCCGGTGACAAGGTCGATAGGAAGTCCACTTTGGGTACTTGTCAATTTCTTGCTAGATCTCCTGTGTCTTGGTCCTCCAAGAAACAAAACTCGATATCCTTATCCACCGCCGAAGCGGAATATATTGCCACTGGTTCATGTTGTGCTCAACTACTTTGGATGACCCAAACTCTTAAATATTATGGGATATATGTGAAACATGTTCCATTGCTTTGCGACAATGAGAGTGCGATTAAGATTGCTCATAATCACGTGCAACATTCTCGAACTAAGCATATTGAAGTTCATCATCATTTCATTCGAGATCATGTTGCTAAGGGAGATATGAAACTTAAGCATGTTCATACCAACAAGCAATTGGCAGATATATTCACTAAACCACTTGATGAGAAAGTGTTTTGCAGGTTGAGAGGTGAATTGAACATCATTGATGCCTCAAATTTGGAGTAGAAACTCCATGTGGATGCATGCAAGGCATGAGCCTTACTATGACTAATCCTTGACAATTCTCTCATAATGATGATCATATGCCTTGGATATTCTTGTACTCTTGCATGCTATCTAACCCTTGTTGGTACTTGGAAGAGCCCAACTCTATGAGATTACAGCTCAATCACATTTTTAGCAATCTCTACATCTCCAAGTCGCTACAAAATGGTGGATGAAGACGAGGAGGCACGAATGCATTCAATATATCCTTTTAAAAATTCCTATATCAAATTTCATGATTGTCATTTTGGATACACAAGTGCTATTCCTTGCAAGACTAACCCATGTCAGAAGAATAACTTCAACTACAAGTGGTGCTCCCAACTCTTGATGATCTACATCAACACAAGCACCCTACACAAGTTCAACTACATAACCAAGTTCAACACCACCACCCAAGGTATGTCATTCCATCTTAGAGAAGCTTAACCCCAAGACATGGGTCAAAGCAACTCAACAAGATGAGAATACATCAAAATGCTTAAACGAAAAATGGCAACCCCATTTTGAGCTTAAACGATGAGTATGACCTATGATCAAGTGTCTTCACTTGACTCCTAAGTCAATATACTCTAACATAGGTGACTTTGTCGCCGACCATTTCTAGATGAAGTTCTCTCTTGTTTCTTTGTGGCCTTGCATTTGTCTCATGCATGCTAGTTCCCCTTTCAAAAAAAACTTCATCTAGATTTGTTTTCTTTTCTCTGTTATTTTCTGCATTTCCCTGTATCCAATTCATTGCAAATCATTCAGTTAATTCCTTGCATATCCTTGTGAGATCTTATTTGCCTAGTGAGCTGAGGTGACAAAAAGTTACTCTCTGGGTTGAACTCGGTCTCACCGGATTGGTTTCTTCGGTCGAACCGAATCCACTCGGTGCCACCGATTGCGACCACTCGGTGCTACCGACTTTAGTCCTGAGACAAACTCTGTGTCACTTACCTTCTGCATATTTGTCCCAGCTCCACTCTTTGCAACTTGTCCTCTACCAGCATCATATATTACATGTGGCTTTGTAATGTGACTCCAGGACCAAACCTACTTGACTCATGCTCCAGAAGTCCCTTCTTGGAAATTGATGTCAAAGGGGGAGAGAGAGCACATCAAAGCTTATCACATAAGAGAGAATGCACTCATAAAAGCTTCTCCTGATGCTCTTACTCTTAAGAGGAAAGTTGTCTCATGTCTTCAAGAGGGGAAAGACATGATAGTATATGTTATGACTTTGTTTGCTCTGATTTTCTTGTTTGCTCTGATTTTCTACTACCCTATCTACTCCCATTATCCCATGTCAGATTCAGGGGGAGAAAGACATTTAAGGGAATAAAATCTTTGGAATTCTTTGCATATCTTTACTCTTGGGGACATGTCAATATCCAAATAGAGTACCTAGTACTCACACTCTACATGCCATCCCAGTCTTGGTATTCTTGTGCTCTTTAGTTCTTGCTCTGTCTAGTAGATGTTCTTGTGTTATCTAACCTTGTTTACCTAGGTACATCTTCTTCAAGCTAGCTCAAGACCACAAGGTAAGTATATGCATCACACTCATGTGCATGAAGATCTCTTTCTATGGTACATATTGTTTGCAAGAGAGACTCATGAACATGAAGGTATAATTACAGCATCCATATCATTTGCTCTAATGCATATAGCCAAGACACATGTAACTCATTGCCTGCTCTGACATGTTTATGCATTCTCATACTCTTATAATCTATTATCACATGATTGCATATATGTAGGGGGAGCCAATGCATGTTGCATGTCCTTCCAAAGCTTTACCTGCTATTTTCATATATCTTTATCTAAAGCTTTGATGTATGTTGTCATCAATTACCAAAAAGGGGGAGATTGAAAGCACACGTGCTCCCTGGGTGATTTTGGTAATTCATGATAACATATCTCTTGTTGGACTAATACTTCTACCTAGTTCATTTCAGAAAAGTTCAACATTGGAGTGGCATGGGCATGGACAAGAGGATGTGGAACCCCTTGAAGATGCTAAGGACAAATATTGGCAAAAGCTCAAGACTCTGCATTTTCTATTTTAGTGATCCAAGATCACATTGAGTCCATTGGAAAGCCAATACTATTAAAAGGGGATGAGGTGTTGCTTAATGGCTTGCTTGCTCAAAGTGCTTAGTGATATGCTCCAAAACCCTCAGCCAGTTTCTCACATCCACATATGTCCTAAACATAAATGTCAAACTCGGCCCCACCAAATTTTTCTATCCGGCGCCACCGAGTTTCATCATATTCAGCCACTGCCAAACCCTAGTCACTTCGGTCTCACCGATGGGATCTTGGTCTCACCGAGATGGGCTTGCAATCTCTCTGTGATCTAGTGCAACACTTTGGTCTAACCAAGTTGGTGCAGTCGGTCCCACCGAGTTTTCCTGACTAATCCTCTGTTTACTTATTACTGAAATCAGTCCCACCGAGTTTGAGTAATCGGTCAAACCGACTTGAGGTTTTACCCTAACCCCCGCACATCGGTACCACCGAGATGACTATACCGGTCCCACCAAAAATCCTGACCTTCACATTTTGAACTAAATCGGTCTGACCGAGTTTGCTGATTCGGTCCCACCGAGTTTCGGAATCTATGTGTAACGGTTAGATTTTGTGTGGAGGCTATATATACCCCTGCGCCCACCCTTCATTCATGGAGAGAGCCATCAGAACAAACCTACACTTCCACTACTCATTTTTTGAGAGAGAACCACCTACTCATGTGTTGAGGCCAAGATATTCCAATCCTATGATATGAATCTTGATCTCTAGCCTTCCCGAAGTTGCTTTCCACTCAAATCATCTTTCCACCATAGCCAAATTTGTGTGAGAGAATTGAGTGTTGGGGAGACTATCATTTGAAGCACAAGAGCAAGGAGTTCATCATCAACACACCATATATTACCTTTTGGAGAGTGGTGTCTCCTAGATTGGTTAGGTTTCACTTGGGAGCCTCCGTTAAGATTGTGGAGTTGAACCAAGGAGTTTGTAAGGGCAAGGAGATCGCCGACTTCCTGAAGATCTACCCTAGTGAGGCAAGTACTTCGTGGGTGATGGCCATGATGGGATAGACAAGGTTGCTTCTTCGTGGACCCTTCGTGGGTGGAGCCCTCCGTGGACTCGCGCAACCGTTACCCTCCGTGGGTTGAAGTATCCATCTGCGTGGATGTACAATAGCACCACCTATCGGAACCACGCCAAAAACATCCGTGTCTCCAATTGTGTTTGCACACTCCAATCCCATCCCTTTACTTTCTTGCAAGTTGCATGCTTTACTTTCCGCTGCTCATATACTCTTTTGCATGCTTGCTTGAATTGTATTGTGAATGCTTGAAATTGTGTTAATCTACCACCCCAATTTGAAAAACTTAAAAAACTGCCAACTTTGTTTGTTGAGGGTCTAATCACCCCCCTCTAGACACCTCTTCTCGATCCTTTCACCCGCCCCGTGAGTGGCATCGGCATGCAATACATGGTATGCTAGCAAGCGGCCCTCTTTTTTGTGTCATTCCGTTTATGCTTGCGTGTCCATTTCCATATCCATTTGCCAATATGCTTGCATGAAATACATTTATAGGCATTTCAAGCTTTGGAGGCATTCAAGGTCCAACACAATGGCAAGTGCTTCAACCTCTGCCATTGTTGGAGGGTCATCAAAGACGAGGAGAAGTTCAAAGTGCAATATGCCGCCCTCAAGTAGCGTGGGGGGAAGCAAGCCGCGGAGGAGGTTGGGGACGGCGAGAAGGCACGACCGCGGGTGAAGACAAACTCCAAGGAGGACAAGCGGGATGCAGCGTCTAACGCCTTGATCGCAAGCGTGGAGGGCATGATGAGCAAGAAGGACTCAAGGGAGGAGGAGCACCGGTGATACAAAGAAGAACAAATGAACGCCTTCATGGAGATCCAAAGGAGAAGGCTTGAGATGGATGCAGAGAAGCAAGTCAAGATGCTTTTGATGGAGACGGAGAAGCAAGCCAATATGCTAGATATTGAGGGCGCCAACGCCAAGACCAAGGCGAAAAAAGTGGCTCTCGCGAGCATGATGACCGGGGTGGTGATCATGAAGGTTGATCTCAACACCGTGTCGCTAAGGAAGAGGTCGTGGTTCGAGAAGATGCAGGCCGACATGCTAAAATTCAACGACGAGTGACCAATGGCGGTGAGCACCGTCCTTTTTTGTGTGCTGACAAGTGTGCTGGCATGACTACGGTCGTGATGGCGTGTTCAAACTCCCGCCCCTTTTTTGTGAGCTGGGATGTGTGCCGGCCGCTGGCAAGTGCGCCAACCAAACTGTGTTGTGTTTTCTGAAGCTGGCATTTGTATGACGGCGCTGGCATGGTGCCGACATGAACTTTCGGGTGAGGACATGGCCGCTGCATGAACTATGGCCACGGGTCTTTTTTAAAAAATTGCTTGCGGACATGAAATGGGTCGGCACGTTGGGCGCACGGCCGACCCAAATCTCAAACTGGACGGACGCCGAGCGAGCACCCGACCCAAACTGACGAAAAGCGGATAAAAGCGGCATCCGTTTGGGTCGGCGCATTGGTATTGCTCTAAGCGACCAGGCAGGGGACTGTTCAGACCCCTATAATTCCGTCCAAGTACATACATCAAGATCAGGCACAATATGCGCTCAAAGTCGTTGGTGTCGCCTTATTAATGATGTACGTGCTACTATATTAGGGCATGTACAATGGTGCTATCTTAGGAGTGCCACACAGAATAAATAATAAGGTGGAGGAGAGAGAACTCATAAAAAGGCCCGTCTTCTCTTATTTAAGATAAGACAAGAGATGATCTCTTGGCACAATTTGTCTCACCATATTTTAAGGAATGACTAGTTATTGAAGATATGGCTAAGATATAACTCATTGTAGACATTTTTATCATATCTAAATTACATGCAAGACTTAAGATAAGACTGTCTTATCAACCATTGTACATGCCCTTAAGGGTGTCAATCATGCGTACTGAGCTACGTACAATATGGTTCCGTGCTTTTTCATGTGAAAGTTTTTCTTAATTACCCTATGGATTAAGACGAAATTTACAAATGGCGACAAACTTTTTTATCGAACGGATGAAATAGTGTGTTTGCCATACTTTCTAAAAGAATTTTCAGAATGATGCAAATGATATAACGTTGGAAATTTTATGCAATTGCGCTCCTTTTTCATGTGAAAGTTTTCGTGCAGTTCGAAACTATTTAAGAGTAATAAAAAAATGCAAAAGTTTGAGCTAGATAGTATTTTTGCTTTAATTCTAAACGGTTTCCAAGAATGTAGCAAATCATACTCCATTGGAAAGATGGTGCAAATGCGAAACTTTTCCATACATAACTTCATTCCAAATTCCTTATGGTTTTTATTGTATTTACAATGGAATTCATTTTGGAGGCATAATTTTTATTTTTTTTGAATGGGGCAAATGATATATCATTGAAGAGTTATGAAAAATGCGTTATTTTTTCATATAGATATATTCTTAACAATTTTAGAGTAAATTACAAAATAGTGAGATCATGTGTGCAACTGTCATAACGAATACAAAGTGTTCGAAATGCACTCTATGCAGACTTTGAACTTCACGGGCGTGTCTGTTCAAACTTCACTTTGTTTCCGGTGTTGTTTTTTGGCCGCAACTCCTCAACCATTAATCAGAAATTGGCCAATGATACACCATTCGAAAGCTATTGAAAAGGAGCAATTTTTTGCGTTCAACATTGTTTTTCAAATTCACGATGGTTTAAGTGGATTTTTTAACACAGTAAAACTCATATTGAACGGTATACATAAAACTTTTCAACCATTTGCCAGAATGAAACGTATGATATACCATTGAAAATCTATGAATAGTAGCAACTTTTTCATGTAGGTACCTTTTCTAATTCTTCATTGTTTATGAGTGGTTTTAAGAATGAATGATGGCGATTTTTTGTTTTTTGAACATGTAATCCGATATTTTTATAAACATCAAATTTATGTGATATTTTTAATTTGAACTTCTTGGTTTTATTTCCAGAACCAGGAAAACCAAAATTGAACTACTCTTTTATTTTATATTTGACTTCTTGGTTTAACTTTTACACACAATAAAAAACTCCATTTTTATATAAATATCGAACAACTTTATTATTTTAATTTGAAGATTTTAGTTTATGCTTTGGAAATGGTAAAATGTAATTATTTTTTATAAACAACAAACTACTCTATTATTTTTATTTGAATTTCTTGGTTTTATTATTTAGAAGAGATAAAATCTAATATATTTTTGTGTAAACATTGAATTACTCTATTATTTATTTGAACATCATGTTTTCAGTTTTTAGATATTAGAAAATCCATTTATTTATAAACGTCGAACTGCCCTTTCAGTTTAATTTAAACTTCTTAGTTCTATTTTTGAGAAACAGGAAAAATATGTTTTTTATAAATATTGAACTGCTTTGTTAGTCTAATTTGAACTTCTTTGTTTTAATTTTTGGACACACGAGAACTCGATCTTTTTCTATAAATATTGAAATATTATATTTTAATATGAACTTCTTGTTTTAATTTTTAGAAATGGGGAAACCCCCCTTTTTTATAAATATTGAACTGCTCTTTCACTTTAATCTGAACTTCTTGATTTTTTTAGAAATGAAAAAAATGTTTTTGAAGCAGTGAAGCGCTCTACTACTTAAATTTGAACTTCTTAGTTTTATTTTTGAGAACTGATTCGTTATTTTAGTTTGCTTCTTGGTATTTTTCGCTCATTACTAGCAAAAGGGCCCATGCATTGCAATGGGATAAAAAATATCAATGTACTTTCTTAATAACAAAACACAGTGTGCACAACACAATAATCGAGCTCTGATTTTTGGTGAGAGACTTATTGATGGTAAAAGCTAGGAGTATAAATTTCAAGGCATATGCATATGTTTGTATCATTTGAATTCCATAACAACAAATGCAATAAATTGCATCAAAAACCTTTCAAATGAGATACTTTTACTTTATGAATTATATTGAACTTTGTGGGTACTTGTAAGATTATAGTAGTAGGAATCGTAAATTTTCCAAAAATTTAGAAAATAAAATAACTTACTTAGAGTTTGAACCTACTTGAATTTAAATTTAGTTTGTATTTTCATGAGGAAATATTAACTATGTGTAATATGTAAGTATTTTATTTGGATCATTAGTGGTCCATATAAGCAAACCAAAATTTTATGAGGCTTTTGAATAAAGTTTGAATGTTTAAACAATCTAAAAGGTTTTTGAATTAAAAAGAAAATCAAAAAGAAAAAGGAAAGAAACCCCAATCCCATGATTAGATGTGTGGCCACCGCTGCTCGCGTGTTCCTTTCCTTTCTCATCTCGTATTCACGCTTGTGTGCCCATCTGTTGTCTAAACCTTTTCCCTCTCCCTTTATTGGGCCGAAAGCCAATTTGGCTCCCGGGAGCACGTGCTCCTGCGTGCGAAAATTGGTTTTTGAAATGACAAAAAAATCCCAACAAATTTTCTATGTATTCATAGTCACATCCAAATGCTACCAAATGTTACCCCAAATTGTCAAGAAACAAATTGAACACCAAATGTTACCCCAAATTTGTTGTTTTCACCACCGAAACACCACTACTCCATTTTGCATGAAAATTGTCAAGCATGCTTGCGATACTAAAATGAACATTCACAAAAAAAATCAGAACTTTTGATTTATTTTACAACTTTTGCCGCCCTTTATTGGGTCTCTTTCTTATTGACTTCTTATTGCCACCTACTGCCATCTTGATTTAATTCCTTCTCTCGGCTTATCTGGTCACGTCCTATTACCTTGTGGGTCACACATGGCTCCGTCTGACCTAATTACACTTTTATAAATTCTCAAATATTGGGAAACCCCCAGAGACCCACCTGAAACACTTTTTCCGCCACTACAAGCTCCCGTTCTTCCGCGATCCCATCTGGAGGCCTTTTCTGGTACTCTGTCGGAGGGGGAATCAATCACAGAGGGATTCTAAATCATCCTTGTTGCCTTCCAATGATGTGTGAGTAATTTACCACAGACCTATGGGTCCATAGCTAGTAGCTAGATGGTTACCCCTCTCTCTCTCTCTCTCTCTCTCTCTCTCTCTCTCTGATCTTCAATATAATGTTCTCCTCGATATTCTTGGAGTTCTATCTGATGTAATGTTCTTTTGCGGCATGTTTGTTGGGATCCGAGGAATTGTGAGTTTATGATCAGATTATTCATTAAAACTTTTAATTTTCTTTGAACTTTATTATGCATCATTGTTATAGATTTAAATTTCTCTCCGATCTACCCGTTTGGTTTGGCCAACTAGATTGATTTATATTCAGTGGGAGAGGTGCTTTTAGATGGGTTCAATCTTGTGGTGTCCTCATCTCATAACAGAAGGGGTAGCGAGGCACGTATTGTATTATTGCCATTAAGGATACAACGATGTGTTTTATTCATATTGCTTGAGCTTACTTTATCTACATCATGTCATCTTGCTTAAAGCATTACTCTGTTTTTCATGAACTTACTAATGTTATTGATAATAATGTTTGCAATAATATTAAAAGTGGTCTTGCAAGAGCGCCAACTTTAGGTAATAACAGTCCCACTACTTTGGAGAATTATCAATCTTATGAACTTTTTGATAAAAGTGGGTTTGGAGAGGTCTTGACTTTAATTGATGTTAATCTCACTATCTTGGAAGATTATAAAACTTTTATGCATGTGGATCATGAAGTGAATATTTTATATGATAGCTATATTGTTGAATTTTATTATGATCCTACATGTAAATATTATGAGATATGAAAATGTGGTTCTAGAAGTTTTCATGTTACTAAATTACCTCTCCTTATGTCGAGATTGTCAATGATTTATTCTTCTTCCTTGCACAAGCTAGCTATTTATTATCTTGATAATTTTTTGCTTATAAAATGCCTATGCATAGGAAGTATGTTATACTTAAATGTGTTTTACACATGCTACATGATGCTCTTTTTGTGTTTCAATTATTATCTTTCATGTGAGCATCATTGAAATCCCAAGCCTATCTTAATGGCTATAAAGAAAGAGCTTGTTGGGAGGCAACCCAATAGTTATCTTGAATTTTTGCTTTTACTTTATGTTTTGGAGTGTTCACAATTATTGCTACTATTATGATTGTGTTTTTATGTTTTTGTTAGTGTTTGTGCCAAGTAAAGCCTTTGGGATGATTTGGTTGATAGTTGACTTGGTTCTGAAAAAACAAAGACTTTTGTGCCTGGTACTGGAATTACTATAATTTACTGGAAAGTGATAAAATTCTGATTTTTTTTTCACATTATTGATATGCAAATTACCCATGTTGTCCTAATTTTTCAGAATTTTTGGTGTTACAAAAGTATAGTGTTTGTTCAGATCATTACAGGCTGTTCCATTTTAGACAGATTATGTTTATGTTGCATAGTTTGCTTTGTTTTAAGGATGCTATGGATTATATCGGGGCGTATAAGTCATGGAGAAGTTAGTATACAGTACATATTATTCAATAATAAAATATGAATGGGTTCATAATAATATCTAAAGTTTATGATTTGTCTATTATACTAGTGGATCTCACGAGGTTTCTGTTGAGTTTTGTGTGCTGAAGTTTTCAAGTTTTGGATGAGATCATGATGGATGAAGGAATAAGGAGGGGCAAGACCTTAAGCTTGGGGACGCCCAAGGCACCCCAAGGTAATATTAAAGGAAGACACAAACATCTAAGCTTGGGGAAGCCTCGGAAGGCATCCCCTCTTTCGTCTACAATCGATATATTACCTAGAGCTATATTTTTATTCATCACATGATATGAGTTTTGTTTGGAGCATCTTGTATTATATTCTTCCCTTTATTTGCTTTTTAGTTTGCCACAATCATCATTTGCTGGACACACCTTTTGAGAGGGACACACATTTATCGTGATTTCTTAGAATACTATATGTGCTTCACATATATCTTTTGAGCTAGGCAGTTGCTCTAGTGCTTCACTTATATCTTTCAGAGCACGACGGTGGTTATATTTTATAGAATGTATTGCGTGGGGTTGAAAATGCTGAAGTGCGTTAGAAGTATGATCCAATTGCTGGTTTGACACCGGGGTGCTCATGATTTATATTTATGCGGTGAATGCGGAGCCATGCCATGCTAACATGATAAAATGAGTGGGGATAACATTCGTTAAGGATCATATATTTTGAAAATGCAATGATTATGCTTCTTATATTCATGGATATTATTATGTTGAAATTGTTACTTCACCGTTTCTCAATGATTATACCATAAAGATATTACATGATACACATGTTAGGTAGCATTTCACATCAAAAAATCTATTTTTATCATTTACCTACTTGAGGACAAATAGGAACTAAGCTTGGGGTTGTTGATACGTCTCCAACGTATCTATAATTTTTTATTATTCCATCCTATTATATTATCAATCTTGGATGCTTTATATGCATTTTTGTGCTATTTCATATCATTTTTGGGAACTAACCTATTAATCCAATGCCTAGTGTCAGTTGCTGCTTTCTGCTTGTTTTTGGTTTTCTAGAAAATCAATACCAAATGGAGTCCAAACGCTAGGAAACTTTTTGATTTTTTTTCTGGACAAAAGAGACCCTAGAAGCTTCTGGAGGAGTCCAGAGGACAACACAAGGAGATGACAAAGCAACAGGGGGCACCCTGTTATCTTGTGGGCCCATGTGGCTCCGTCTTACCTAATTCCACTTCTATAAGTTCTCAAATACTGGGAAACACCCAGAGTGTTGGAAATATTCCCTAGAGGCAATAATAAAATGGTTATTATAATATTTCTTTATTCATGATAATAGTCTATTATTCATGCTATAATTGTGTTATCCGGAAATCGTAATACACGTGTGAATACATAGACCACAACGTGTCCCTAGTGAGCCTCTAGTTGACTAACTCGTTGATCAACAAATAGTCATAGTTTCCTGACTATGGACATTGGATGTCATTGATAACAGGATCACATCATTGGGAGAATGATGTGATGGACAAGACCCAATCCTAAGCATAGCTCAAAGATCGTGTAGTTCGTTTAGCTAGAGCTTTTCCAAATGTCAAGTATCATTTCCTTAGACCATGAGATTGTGCAACTCCCGGATACCGTAGGAGTGCTTTGGGTGTGCCAAACATCACAACGTAACTGGGTGACTATAAAGGTGCACTACGGGTATCTCCGAAAGTGTCTGTTGGGTTGGCACGAATCGAGACTGGGATTTGTCACTCCGTATGACGGAGAGGTATCTCTGGGCCCACTCGGTAATGCATCATCATAATGAGCTCAATGTGACCAAGTGTCTGGTCATGGGATCATGCATTACGGTACGAGTAAAGTGACTTGCCGGTAACGAGATTAAACGAGGTATTGGGATACCGACGATCGAATCTCGGGCAAGTAACGTACCAATTGACAAAGGGAATTGTATACGGGATTGATTGAATCCTCGACATCGTGGTTCATCCAATGAGATCATCGAGGAGCATGTGGGAGACAACATGGGTATCCAGATCCCGCTGTTGGTTATTGACAGGAGAGGCGTCTCGGTCATGTCTGCATGTCTCTCGAACCCATACGGTCTACACACTTAAGGTTCGGTGACACTAGGGTTGTAGAGATATGAGTATGCAGTAACCCAAAAGTTCTTCGGAGTCCCGAATGAGATCTCGGACGTCACGAGGAGTTCCGGAATGGTTCGGAGGTAAAGAATTTTATATAGGAAGTCAAGTTTCGGCCATCGGGAAAGTTTCGGGGGTCACGGGTATTGTACCGGGACCATCGGGTGGGGCCACCTATCCCGGAGGGCCCCATGGGCTGAAGTGGGAGGGGAACCAGCCCCTGGTGGGCTGGTGCGTGCCCCCTTGCCCCCCCTGCGCCTAGGGTTGGAAACCCTAGGGGTGGGGGCATCTCCACTTGGCTTGGGGGGCAAGCCACCCCCTTGGCCGGCGCCCCACCTTGGAGATTGCATCTCCTAGGGCCAGCGCCCCCTAGGGGCCTATATAAAGAGGGGGGAGGGAGGGCAGCCGCACCCATGCTCTTGGCGCCTCCCTCTCCCTCTCGTACACCTTCTCCCTCTCGTAGTGCTTGGCGAAGCCCTGCCGAGATCGCTGCTACATCCACCACCACGCCGTCGTGTTGCTGGATCTCCATCAACCTCTCCTCCCCCCTTGCTGGATCAAGAAGGAGGAGACGTCTTCCCCAACCGTACGTGTGTTGAACGCGGAGGTGCTGTCCGTTCAGCACTAGGATCATCGGTGATTTGGATCACGACTAGTACGACTCCCTCAACCCCGTTCTCTTGAACGCTTCCGCTCGCGATCTACAAGGGTATGTAGATGCACTCCTCTCTCTCGTTGTTAGACGAACTCATAGATTGATCTTGGTGAAAGCGTAGAATTTTTTTAATTTTCTGCAACGTTCCCCAATAGTGGCATCATGAGCTAGGTCTATGCGTAGTTCTCTTTGCACGAGTAGAACACAATTTGTTGTGGGCGTAGATGTTGTCAACTTTCTTGCCACTACTAGTCTTATTTTGCTTCGGCGGCATCATGGGATGAAGTGGCCCGGACCGACCTTACACGTACGCTTACGTGAGACAGGTTCCACCGACTGACATGCACTAGTTGCATAAGGTGGCTAGCGGGTGTCTGTCTCTCCCACTTTAGTTGGAGCGGATTCGATGAAAATGGTCCTTATGAAGGGTAAATAGAAGTTGGCATATGACGTTGTGGCTTTTACGTAGGTAAGAAAACGTTCTTGCTAGAACCCTATTGCAGCCACGTAAAACATGCAACAACAATTAGAGGACGTCTAACTTGTTTTTGCAGCATATGCTTTGTGATGTGATATGGCCAAAAGTTGTGATGAATGATATATATGTGATGTATGAGATCATGTTCTTGTAATAGGAATCACGACTTGCATGTCGATGAGTATGACAACCGGCAGGAGCCATAGAAGTTATCTTAATTATTTTATGACCTGCGTGTCAATGATTAAACACCATGTAATTACTTTACTTTATTGCTAAACCGTTAGCCATAGTAGTAGAAGTAATAGTTGGCGAGCAACTTCATGGAGACACGATGATGGAGATCATGATGATGGAGATCATGGTGTCATGCCGGTGACGAAGATGATCATGGAGCCCCGAAGATGGAGATCAAAGGAGCTATATGATATTGGCCATATCATGTCACTATTTGATTGCATGTGATGTTTATCATGTTTACTTAGAACGACGGTAGTAAATAAGATGATCCCTCATAATAATTTCAAGAAAGTGTTCCTCCTAACTGTGCACCGTTGTGAAAGTTCGTTGTTTCGAAGCACCACATGATAATCGGGTGTGATAGATTCTAACGTTCACATACAACGGGTGTAAGACAGATTTACACATGCATAAACACTTAGGTTAACTTGACGAGCCTAGCATGTACAGACATGGCCTCGAAACACAAGAGACCGAAAGGTCGAACATGAGTCGTATGGAAGATACGATCAACATGGAGATGTTCACCGATGATGACTAGTCTGTCTCACGTGATGATCGGACACGGCCTAGTCGACTCAGATCATGTATCACTTAGATGACTAGAGGGATGTCTAATCTGAGTGGGAGTTCATTAAATAATTTGATTAGATGAACTTAATTATCATGAACTTAGTCTAAAATCTTTACAAAAATGTCTTGTAGATCAAATGGCCAACGCTCATGTCCACCTCAACTTCAACGCGTTCCTAGAGAAAACCAAGTTGAAAGATGATGGCAGCAACTATACGGACTGGGTCCGGAACCTGAGGATCATCCTCATAGCTGCAAAGAAAGATTATGTCTTAGAAGCACCGCTAGGTGAAGCACCCATCCCAGAGAACCAAGACGTTATGAACGCTTGGCAGTCTCGTGCTGATGATTACTCCCTCGTTTAGTGCGGCATGCTTTACAGCTTAGAACCGGAGATCCAAAAGCGTTTTGAGCAACACAGAGCATATGAGATGTTCGAAGAGCTGAAAATGGTTTTCCAAGCTCATGCCTGGGTCGAGAGATATGAAGTCTCCGACAAGTTCTTCAGTTTTAAGATGGAGGAAAATAGTTCTGTCAGTGAGCACATACTCAAAATCTCTGGGATGCACAACCGCTTGACTCAGCTGGGAGTTAATCTCCCGGATGACGCGGTTATTGACAGAATCCTTCAGTTGCTTCCACCGAGCTACAAGAGCTTTGTGATGAACTTCAATATGCAGGGGATGGAAAATTTCATTCCTAAGGTATATTCAATGCTGAAATCAGCGGAGGTAGAGATCAAAAAGGAACATCAAGTGTTGATGGTGAAGAAAACCACTAAGTTCAAGAAAGGCAAGGGTAAGAAGAACTTCAAGAAGGACGGCAAGGGAGTTGCCGCGCCTGGTAAGCCAGTTGCCGGGAAGAAGCCAAAGAATGGACCCAAGCCTGAGACTGAGTGCTTTTATTGCAAGGGAAGCGGACACTGGAAGCGGAACTGCCCCAAATACTTAGCGGACAAGAAGGCCGGCAACACCAAAGGTATATGTGATATACATGTAATTGATGTGTACCTTACCAGTACTCGTAGTAGCTCCTGGGTATTTGATACCCGTGCGGTTGCTCATATTTGTAACTCAAAGCAGGAGCTTCGGAATAAGCGGAGACTGGCGAAGGACAAGGTGACGATGCGCGTCAGGAATGGTTCCAAGGTCGATGTGATCGCCGTCGGCACGCTACCTCTACATTTACCTACGGGATTAGTTTTAAACCTCAATAATTGTTATTTAGTGCCAGCTTTGAGCATGAACATTGTATCTGGATCTCGTTTAATGTGAGATGACTACTCATTTATATCTGAGAATAATGGTTGTTCTATTTATATGAGAGATATGTTTTATGGTCATGCCCCGCTGGTCAATGGTTTATTCTTAATGAATCTCCAACATGATGTTACACATATTCATAGTGTGAATACCAAAAGATGTAAGGTTGATAACGATAGTCCCACAGACTTGTGGCACTGCCGCCTTGGTCACATTGGTGTCAAGCGCATGAAGAAGCTCCATGCTGATGGACTTTTAGAGTCTCTTGATTATGAATCATTTGACACATGCGAACCATGCCTCATGGGCAAAATGACCAAGGCTCCGTTCTCCGGAACAATGGAGTGAGCAACCAACTTATTGGAAATCATACATACTGATGTGTGCGGTCCAATGAGCGTTGAGGCTCGCGGAGGATATTGCTATGTTCTCACTCTCACTGACGACTTGAGTAGATATGGGTACGTCTACTTGATGAAACACAAGTCTGAGACCTTTGAAAAGTTCAAGGAATTTCAGAATGAGGTAGAGAATCAATGTGACCGAAAGATAAAGTTCTTACGATCAGATCGTGGAGGAGAATATTTAAGTCATGAATTTGGTACACACTTCAGGAAATGTGGAATCGTTTCACAACTCACGCCGCCTGGAACACCTCAGCGTAACGGTGTGTCCGAACGTCATAATCACACTTTATTGGATATGGTGCGATCTATGATGTCTCTCACCGATTTACTGCTATCTTTTTGGGGATACACTCTAGAGACAACTACATTCACTTTAAATAGGGCACCGTCTAAATCCGTTGAGACGACACCGTATCAATTATGGTTTGGGAAGAAACCTAAGCTGTTGTTTCTAAAAGTTTGGGGATGCGATGCGTATGTCAAGAAACTCCAACCTGAAAAGCTTGAACCCATGTCGGAAAAATGCATCTTCATAGGATACCCTAAGGAAACCATTGGGTATACCTTCTACCTCAGAACCGAAGGCAAGATCTTTGTTGCCAAGAACGGGTCCTTTCTGGAGAAAGAGTTTCTCTCGAGAGAAGTAAGTGGGAGGAAAGTGGAACTTGATGAAGTACTACCTCTTGAACTGGTGAGTAGCGCAGCTTAGGTAGATGTTCCTGTGGTGCCAGCACCAACTGAAGAGGAAGTTAATAATGATGATTAAGGTACTTCGGATCGACTTACTACTGAACTTCGTAGGTCCATGAGGACACGTTCCACACCAGAGTGGAATGGCAACCCTGTCCTGGAAATCATGTTCTTAGACAACGGTGAACCTTCGAACTATGAAGAAGCGATGGCGGGCCCAGATTCCAACAAATGGCTTGAAGCCATGCAATCCGAGATAGGATCCATGTATGAAAACGAAGTATGGACTTTGACAGACTTGCCCGATGATCGGCGAGCGATAGAAAATAAATGGATCTTTAAGAAAAAGACGGACGCGGATGGTAATGTTACCATCTATAAAGCTCAACTTGTCGCTAAGGGTTATCGGCAAGTTCAAGGGGTTGACTACAATGAGACTTTCTCTCCCGTAGCAAAGCTGAAGTACGTCCGAATCATGTTAGCAATTGCCGCGTACTATGATTATGAGATATGGCAAATGGACGTCAAAACGACATTCCTTAACGGCTATCTGAAGGAAGAACTGTATATGATGCTGACGGAAGGTTTTGTCGATCCCGAGAATGCTAACAAGGTATGCAAGCTCCAGCGATCCATTTATGGGCTGGTGCAAGCATCTCGGAGTTGGAACATTCGCTTTGATGAGATGATCAAAGCGTTTGGGTTTATGCAGACTTATGGAGAAGCCTGCGTTTACAAGAAAGTGAGTGGGAGCTCTGTAGCATTTCTCATATTATATGTAGATGACATACTTTTGATGGGAAATGATATAGAACTTTTGGACAACATTAAGGCCTACTTCAATAAGTGTTTTTCAATGAAGGACCTTGGAGAAGCTGCTTACATACTAGGCATCAAGATCTATAGGGATAGATCAAGACGCCTCATAGGTCTTTCACAAAGCACATACCTTGATAAGATATTGAAGAAGTTCAATATGGATCAGTCTAAGAAGGGGTTCTTGCCTGTGTTGCAAGGTGTGAAATTGAGCTCAGCTCAATGCCCGACCACGGCCGAAGATAGACAAAAGATGAGTGTCATCCCCTATGCATCGGCTATAGGGTCTATTATGTATGCCATGCTGTGTACTAGACCTGATGTAAACCCTTCCGTAAGTATGGTAGGAAGGTACCAAAGTAATCCCGGCATGGAACACTGGACAACGGTCAAGAACATCCTGAAGTACCTAAAAAGGACTAAGGATATGTTTCTCGTTTATGGAGGTGACGAAGAGCTCGTCGTAAAGGGTTAAGTCGACGCTAGCTTCGACACAGATCTAGATGACTCTAAGTCACAAACAGGATACGTGTATATTCTGAATGGTGGGGCAGTAAGCTGGTGTAGTTGCAAGCAAAGCGTCGTGGCGGGATCTACATGTGAAGCAGAGTACATGGCAGCCTCGGAGGCAGCGCATGAAGCAATCTGGGTGAAGGAGTTCATCACCGACCTAGGAGTCATACCCAATGCGTCGGGGCCGATCACACTCTTCTGTGACAACACTGGAGCTATTGCACTTGCCAAGGAGCCCAGGTTTCACAAGAAGACTAGGCACATCAAGCGTCGCTTCAACTCCATTCGTGAAAATGTTCAAGATGGAGACATAGATATTTGTAAAGTACATATGGACCTGAATGTAGCAGATCCGTTGACTAAACCTCTCCCTAGGGCTAAACATGATCAACACCAGAACTCTATGGGTGTTCGATTCATCACAATGTAACTAGATCATTGACTCTAGTGCAAGTGGGAGACTGTTGGAAATATGCCCTAGAGGCAATAATAAAATGGTTATTATTATATTTCTTTGTTCATGATAATAGTCTATTATTCATGCTATAGTTGTGTTATCCGGAAATCGTAATACATGTGTGAATACATAGACCACAACATGTCCCTAGTGAGCCTCTAGTTGACTAGCTCGTTGATCAATAGATAGTCATGGTTTCCTGACTATGGACATTGGATGTCATTGATAACGGGATCACATCATTGGGAGAATGATGTGATGGACAAGACCCAATCCTAAGCATAGCTCAAAGATCGTGTAGTTCGTTTAGCTAGAGCTTTTCCAAATGTCAAGTATCATTTCCTTAGACCATGAGATTGTGCAACTCCCGGATACCATAGGAGTGCTTTGGGTCTGCCAAACGTCACAACGTAACTGGGTGACTATAAAGGTGCACTACGGGTATCTCCGAAAGTGTCTGTTGGGTTGCACGAATTGAGACTGGGATTTGTCACTCCGTATGACGGAGATGTATCTCTGGGCCCACTCGGTAACACATCATCATAATGAGCTCAATGTGACCAAGTGTCTGGTCATGGGATCATGCATTACGGTACGAGTAAAGTGACTTGCCGGTAACGAGATTAAACGAGGTATTGGGATACCGACGATCAAATCTCGAGCAAGTAACATGCCGATTGACAAAGGGAATTGTATACGGGATTGATTCAATCCTCGACATCGTGGTTCATCCGATGAGATCATCGAGGAGCATGTGGGAGACAACATGGGTATCCAGATCCCGCTGTTGGTTATTGACCGGAGAGGCGTCTCGGTCATGTCTGCATGTCTCCCGAACCCGTAGGGTCTACACACTTAAGGTCCGGTGACGCTAGGGTTGTAGAGATATGAGTATGTAGTAACCCGAAAGTTGTTCGGAGTCCCGGATGAGATCCCGAACGTCACGAGGAGTTCCGGAATGGTCCGGAAGTAAAGAATTATATATAGGAAGTCAAGTTTCGGCCATCGAGAAAGTTTCGGGGGTCACCGGTATTGTACCAGGACCACCGGAAGGGTCCCGGGGGTCCACCGGGTGGGGCCACCTATCCTGGAGGGCCCATGGGCTGAAGTGGGAGGGGAACCAGCCCCTGGTGGGCTGGTGCGCCCCCCTGCACCTAGGGTTGGAAACCCTAGGGGTGGGGGCGCCTCCACTTGGCTTGGGGGGCAAGCCACCCCCTTGGCCGCCGCCCCCCCTTGGAGATTGCATCTCCTAGGGACGGCGCCCCCTAGGGGCCTATATAAAGAGGGGGGAGGGAGGGCAGCCGCACCCATGCTCTTGGCGCCTCCCTCTCCCTCTGCTACACCTTCTCCCTCTTGTAGTGCTTGGCGAAACCCTGCCGAGATCGCTGCTACATCCACCACCAGGCCGTCGTGCTGCTGGATCTCCATCAACCTCTCCTTCCCCATTGCTGGATCAAGAAGGAGGAGACGTCTTCCCCAACTGTACGTGTGTTGAACGCGGAGGTGCTGTCCGTTCAGCACTAGGATCATTGGTGATTTGGATCCCGACGAGTACGACTCCCTCAACCCCGTTCTCTTGAACGCTTCCGCTCGCGACCTACAATGGTATGTAGATGCACTCCTCTCTCTCGTTGCTAGATGAACTCATAGATTGATCTTGGTGAAAGCGTAGAATTTGTTTTATTTTCTGCAACGTTCCGCAACACAGAGAGCCACCTGAAACACTTTTTCCGCTACCGCAAGCTTCTATTCTTTCGCGATTGCATCTAGAGCCTTTTTTCGGTACTCTGTCAGAGGGGGAATCGATAAAGGAGGGCTTCTATATCATCCTTGCTGCATTCCGATGATGCATTAGCTATTTACCACAGACCTACAGGTCCATAGCTAGTAGCTAGATGGCTTCTTCTCTCTCTCTGATCTTCAATACAATGTTCACCCCAATCTTCTTGGAGTTCTATCTGATGTTATCGTCTTTTGCGGTGTGTATGTTAGGACCCGATGAATTGTGGGTTTATGATCAGATTATTCATTGAAAGTAATTGAGTCTTTTCTAAACTTTATTATGCATGACTGTTATAGCTTTGTATTTCTCTCCGATCTATCTATTTGGTTTGGCCAACTAGATTGATTTATCTTCGGTGGGAGAGGTGCTTTGTGATGGGTTCAATCTTGCGGTGTCCTCACCTCGTGACAGAAGGGGTAGCAAGACACGTATTGTCTTGTTGCCATTAAGGATAAAACAATGGCAACACTAGGGAAGAATGAAGTATTTGCATCTCCCTCAAGTAACCACTAACAAACTGACTAACAATGTGGACTGCATAAGCAATGTCAGGACGGGTCACAATGAGGGGTTTATTCATATTGATTGAGTTTACTTTGTCGACATCATGTCATCTTGCTTAAAGCGTTACTATTTGTCATGAACTAATACCATAGATGCATGCTGGATAGTGGTCGATTGGTGGAGTAATAGTAGTAGATGCAGGCAGAAGTCGATCTAGTTTTCACAGACATGATGCCTATATACATGATCATTGCCATGAATGAGTCATAACTATGCGCTTTTCTATCAATTAGCCTGTGGCACCCCGACTCAGAGACACCGGAACACCCCGTATTCCAGTCCATAGATCAAGTCTTCTGGAATACGACACTGCTTGGCATAGAACAAATCAACTCTTATTACAATAAATCAGATACAAGGGTTCCAGTAAAACAACGGATTACATCGGCATGACGACACTACGCCTGCTAAGGTAGCTCTATGCTAGCAACGAAACAACTTGTAATAGCGGGATATCTTCTAGCAGCGAAACAACAACTACATCTATTGTGACGCCCCCGATTCAATCGTACACTAATCATGCACACAAATGTGTACGATCAAGATCAGGGACTCACGGGAAGATATCAGAACACAACTCTAAAAACATAAATAAGTCATACAAGCATCATAATACAAGCCAGGGGCCTCGAGGGCTCGAATACAAGTGCTCGATCATAGACGAGTCAGCGGAAGCAACAATATCTGAGTACAGACATAAGTTAAACAAGTTTGCCTTAAGAAGGCTAGCACAAACTGGGATACAGATCGAAAGAGGCGCATGCCTCCTGCCTGGGATCCTCCTAACTACTCCTGGTCGTCGTCAGCGGGCTGCACGTAGTAGTAGGCACCTCCGGTGTAGTAGGAGTTGTCGTCGACGGTGGCGTCTGGCTCCTGGGCTCCGACATCTGGTTGCGACAACCAGGAAGAAGAGGGAAAAAGGGGAAAAGAGGGAGCAAAGCAATCGTGAGTACTCATCCAAAGTACTCACAAGCAAGGAGCTACACTACATATGCATGGGTATATGTGTAAGGAGGCAATATCAATAGACTGAACTGCAGAATGCCAGAATAAGAGGGGGATAGCTAGTCCTATCGAAGACTACGCTTCTGGCAGCCTCCGTCTTGCAGCATGTAGAAGAGAGTAGATTGAAGTCCTCCAAGTAGCATCGCATAGCATAATCCTACCCGGCGATCCTCCCCTCGCCGCCCTGTGGAAAAGCGATCATCGGGTTGTCTGTGGAACTTGTCTAGGTGTGTTTTATTAAGTATCTGGTTCTAGTTGTCATAAGGTCAAGGTACAACTCCGGGTCGTCCTTTTACCGAGGGACACAGCTATTCAAATAGATAAACTTCCCTGCAGGGGTGCACCACATAACCCAACACGCTCGATCCCATTTGGCCGGACACACTTTCCTGGGTCATGCCCGGCCTTGGAAGATCAACATGTCGCAGCCCCACCTAGGCCTAACAGAGAGGTCAGCACGCCGGTCTAACTCCTATGGCGCAGGGGTCTGGGCCCATCGCCCATTGCACACCTGCATGTTGCGTGGGCGGCCGAAAGCAGAACTAGCCCCCTTAATACAAGAGCAGGCTTACGTTCCAATCCATCACGCACCGCTCAGTCGCTGACGTCTAGAAGGCTTCGACTGATACCACGATGTCGAGTGCCCATATCTTTCTCGCGTAGTTGGTTAGTGCGTATAGGCCAGTGGCCAGACTCAGATCAAATACCAAGATCTTGTTATGCGTGTTATTATGAAGCAACCGCGAACGCCGACCAGGGCCAGGCCCACCTCTCGCCTAGGTGGTCTCAACCTTCCCTGTCGCTCCGCCTCAAGGTAACAGTCGGGGGGCATCGGGAACCCAGGCCCACCTCTACCGGGATGGAGCCACCTGTCCTTCCAGCCCCCACATCGGAATCACTTGCGGGTACTCAATGAGCTGACCCGACTTTAGTCACCATCTGTATAGTATGTATATATGTAAAGTATATACCCGTGATCACCTCCCGAGTGATCACGGCCCGATAGTATAGCAAGGTAGACTGACAAGAATGTAGGGCCAATGATGATCAACTAGCATCCTATACTAAGCATTTAGGATTGCAGGTAAGGTATCAACGACTGTAGCAACAACGACATGCTATGCAACATAATAGGAGTAATCGAACAGTAGCATGCTACACTACTCTAATGCAAGCAGTATAGAGAAAAATAGGCGATATCTGGTGATCAAGGGGGGGGGGGTTGCCTGGTTGCTCTAGCATGGAGTGGTCGTCAACACCGTAGTCAAACTGGGCAGCAACAGCGTCGGTCTCGTAGTCTACCAGAGAGAAGAGGGGGAAGAAACAGTAAATACAATGCAAACATAAGCATGACGACGCATGACATGACAATGAGCGGGGTTAGGTGTGCCCTAACGCGGTAGTACGTGATACCGGCAAAATGGGGAAACATCCGGGAAAGTATCCCCGGCATTTCTCTTTTTCGGACAGATGAACCGGAGGTGAAATGTTGCAGGTTTGCTATGCTAGGGATGTGTGGCGGTCGAACGGGCTGCGTGTCCGGATTCGTCTCGTCGTTCTGAGCAATTTTCATGTACAAAGTTTTTCCATCTTAGTTACGGATTATTTTATATTAATTTTTAAAGTTTCATATCATTTTTAGAATTAACAGAATTAATTAAATAAAAAATCATTTTATCATGTCACCATGATGTTAGCATGACATCAGCGGTCAACTGTGGACTTTGACTAGTCAACAGACCACTCGGTCCCACATGTGTCATTGTCTGATAACTAATTAACCAAGTTAATTAGATTAATTAACAGATTAGTTAGGTTAGTTATTTAATTAGGTTTATTAAACACAATTAGTTAAGTTAATTAATTTAATTTACTAATTAATTAATTAATATATATATATTTATTTATTTTCTAAATTCTCTTCTCTCCTTTTTTAATCGCTCTGGGGTGTGGGGCCCCCAGGTTAGTGGCACAGGGGCCTTAACGGGTCGCGGGTGGCGGTTCTCGGGTGCCGAGCGGAACCGGGCGACGGGCGCCAGCCCGCCCGATAGGGTGCTGCGGCCAGCGGATGAAGGGGGTCGGCGCATGGCCCGGCGCCGGCGACAGTGGCCGGAGCGGGGCGGCACGGTACGGTGTTGTGAGCGGGCGCGCACTGGATCGCGGTTGGGCGAGCACGCGCGACAACTGGCACGGCCGGACACGGCCAGAGGCCCGCGAGCGCGGCCAGGGAATGTGGCGGGCGCCGCGATGGACGGGCGTGGTCGACGCGCTGTGAGCACGAGCGCCCGCGCGGAGGGGAACGGGGCGACGACGGCAATGAGAAGCAGCGCGGGACAGACGGGGGCGCGGCGACCGCGGGTTGGGGTGTACCCTGGGCATGGTGGCCACGAGAGGATGCGGGACGAGGGAGAGAGGAGGACGGGGCCTCACCATTCAGTGTAGGGACAAGGCAGCGGGGCGCGGGGAGGAGATGGAGACGACAGGGACAGAGAGGAAGCAGTCTGGCGAAGAGGTCCGGCGAGGCGGCTCCGGCGAGGTCCATGCGGTGACGGTGCAGTCGCGGACGGCATGCGGTGGTCAAGGCGGAGGAGCTCCAGTCGACGGCGGTGGTTGGCGATGACGGGTGACGGCGTCAACATGGAGAGGACGGCGAGCGGCGACGGGGTCGGGAGCGTTGGGAGCGGTCGTCGGGGTGGATGGCGGTGATGGCGTAGACGAGCGGCGAGGGGCACCGACGGGTGGTGCCAGGGGCGATGGGGACGACATCGAGGGGGCTCATCCCCGATCCAGATCTGGATCGAGGGAGGGGGAAGGAGGGACGTGGGGAGTGAGTGGGGGAGTGGGTGCGATGGGATAGGGTTTCCCATTGGTGGGGTGGGGGGGGGGGTTATCGGGAGTGAGGGGCCGGTTGGGCCGGCCGGCTGGGCCTTGGCCTAGTTGGCCCCGAGGCCATCTGGGCCGTGGCCCAGCGGGGGGGGGGGGAGTGTTCTCCCTTTATCCCTTTTTTGGCATTTTGTTTTTCTTAATTTTTCCTTTTCTGTTTTATTTTTAGTTTCTCTCCATTTTAGTGTTTATAATTATGATCTTAGTTCCTAAAATAGTATCACTACTTATTCTAATGCCATTATATCTTTGGCAACCAAAAGGCATAGTTTTACAATGGTTTAATATTTAAAAGCATTTAAATAATAGTTTTGTCCATGATTTATTCGTCTTTTAGTATGTAAATATTTTTATAAAAGTGTGGGTTCTCTATCGTAATTACCTATGCATTATTTGGCAAAATCCGAACATTTTAGTTCTATGGTTTGAAAACTTTTGATGTTTGCGTGGAACTCAAATTTGAATTCGAATCGTTTTGAACTAACGCGAGCTTAGCGACAGTAACAGAGGTGACATGGCTTCATTAGCAGAGGTTACTGTAGCATGATTATCCGGGCGTCACATCTATGGACTCCACTCTGCAGGGACTCTGGCTGGGACGCATATCCTAGCTCGCAAACTCGGGGTCCTCGACAAGCAAGCAATCACAGCATGACCTGTAAATTGGCATGACACGCTAGGTGAGTACTTTGAATGTACTCGCAAGCTCACAACAACCAAAGCAATCAAGACAAACAACAACATGGCATGTATAGGTTAATTAATGATAAGCATGATACAACTAGAACACTATTAGATGAGCATGGCATGAACATGCTACTCATGATTTGAACAATGATGATACTAGCATGCAACATGTTTACAAATATCATGGACCAACTTACTCTGTTCGGAGGTTACCTCGTAACCACCACATGTATCAACTTACCATCATGGACATCACACGATCACCTTAGGGTCAACCAAGCTTGGTATAAAAAATACCGTAGTTATCATAACATGACCACTAGGAGCTTGATCTTTACCCGGGATCATCACATGACACCATAAATACCAACCACTTTGGTATCCACGACACCATTGTGATCCTATCACGATCACATAAAGATCATCCAACTTCTTTCCTCATCAAACATGGGTTGTTATTTAGTCAGATTATTATTACTGTTGACCCATAGTGTGACCTAATACGGACTGGGTCCATATCCGCGGGCACGGCTATCAATAGATTATACACTCTGCAGAGGTTAGTACACTGTACCCACACTACAGAACCCAAGGCCTCGTGCTCCCATTCAGGTGGACCAATGGCGTTCTGAGAAAACTAATCTATTGCATAACACTCTCCCGGCCACTCCGATAAACTCCCCTTTGGGCTAAGTCATGGGTGGCCCCGGATGCCACTCTGGACATCTGCCACCTTCGTGTGGCCGGCCGCCATCATGGCAAAACAAAAACGGTCCCAAACGGAGACAACCTGGGTACAACACAACTTGGGCACATAAGGTTATTGCCGCCTACCGGGCTAGGGCAGCGTGCGCACATAACCTTCCCTAGTTGGAGGCATCGGTGATATGCATGACAATAGACCAAGTCAGGCCCCCCATAAGGCAAGTGTGGCTGCACTGGTTAGCTCGATTGGATGGCACTATGACTCAGCCAACCGATGTTCAAGTTGTATTAAGGTCCGATTTAACTTGAATGTAATGAGCTGAGTCATAATAACATGATGAAATAACAATGCATATGAGCATCGTATCAACATGAGCATGGATGGAAAGCATAACCACTTAACATATGTATCATAGCATCAACAACAATAAATCATTTAATGTACTAGGTGCAAACGAGCATGGCATATGAAGAATATAATTACTTTCATAACAGACGATAATAATGCATATGAGCATATCATAATCACTAGTGTATAAAGTAAATAGAAGGATTAATCATGAGAACAACAATACTAGCAACTAACAAGATGCACATGAACATATCATAAGAAATAAGCATGGAGTCACAAGCATATAAAGTATTCAAAAAATATTAACATGCACACATTATTTAAATATTCAAGTGGAAAACCATGGCTATTGCAAGACCATCATGCAAGTGGCTGTCGTGGCTTGCCTGGGGATGAAGGATTCATCGGGGAGAAGTGCGAGAGGCTCGCAGAAGGAATTGCCGAAAAAGTTTCTCCCTCGAAGGGGCCTGATAAGAGGCAAGGGAAAAATGGTAATTTTTAGTATGTGACAACGTAGTGAAAATGATACCAACATAACAGGCTCAACGAATAAAGAACGTGGGCTTTTGAATCACCTGAATCAAAGTTACGATTGCGGAGATATAGTCAGTTGAATGCTAGGGACCAGTTTGTAAAAGAAATATTCACAAACAAGTCCTTGGCTGGTTAAACAGAAAAGCGCCTTTAGGAGAATACGCTTTCCAGAAGAGAAAATGAAATCTGGACCGAAGTAGAACCGAAGTACGTTTTCATAAAGTGAAAACGCATTCGGTGGAATACGCCTCCACTTAATCCACGTGAGCGAGGCCGACTGGGTCAACACGTGAGGCTTACAGGTGGGCCCCATCGTTGACACCTCTCTCTCTCTCCCGTCTTCTTCCTACCTCCGACAGGGAGCAGAGCCGGCGCCGGCCGGGCTCAATGCCGATGTGCGGGGGCACGACAACATGTGAGGAGGGGCAAGACGAGCTCGCGGGGCTCATCCGCACCCGCAGGAGATGCCATAGGGCTCGTGAGGGAGTAGGACAGGGACGACAGAGGAGGTTCTGGCCGGGCACGCGCCGGCGCCCACTGGTGACACAGGCCACCTCCGGCCGAGGCGAGGATACCAACAGCTTCAGGGAAGTGCGCCACATCCGACCATGAGCAGAACGAGCGCCGGGGAGAGCTGCAGCCACGCCGGCTCGCAGTGGCCGCGGATGAGGGCGGCGGCCGATCTTGGGGTCGCGGCTACGGGCACTCCGGCGATGAAACAAGGAGGGGAGAAGCTCGGGCTTGCTCGAATTCGAGTAGAGGCCGTCAACAGCAATGGTGGACAAGGGAGAGGGGGGCTCCGGTGCTCGAGGAGAGGGTTGTGGGCGGCGATGAGATGCAGCAGAGCTCGGACACTCTACTTATAGCTGCGGAGGGGGCTCGGGAAGGCTCTGGAGCATGCGGTCGACAAGCCATGGAGGTGGGGACGACGGTCAGGTCACGGGCACGGCCAGAGCACCACGTAGGACGTGACCGGAGAGGGGGCGAGGGTTCCAGGGCGACGACACGGCGAAGCTCCTGGACATAGCTAGGTGGCGAGAACTCGAGGGAACAGACGAAGACAGGGGCCCCATTCACCAGAGCACGTGGACGGGCATGCCAGTCGTGTAGTCACCGCGTGAACACAGCGAGGGAACACACTCTGGTTGGCCCGACAATGTCTGCTCAAAAGTTGATTCACCAGACAGTTCCAATGAGCAAAGGAACAAGAACAAGAACCCAAGAATAGACCACAACTTGCTCGAGGACAACTAAACAAAAAGGTGTTTGTACTGGGGTGGGAGAGATTGGCCTCGTGAAAGATGCTGAGATTTGTCTGGGGTTGATCACTTACTAAGATGATTAGTGTGGCTAGGTTTTAGCTCAAATGGAGGAGTTTAGATAGCACTTGCTTCATAATGTACCCCACTAGACAGAGATACAGAAGTTGAAGCTGTGCTCAAATGGATGAATGGATTGAGCTGAAATTTGGAGGAGATGGGTTATATGGACATATGAAGACACTGTAAATATTTCATACCAATTGGACACACCAAAATGGTACTTCCTTCAAAGTGGTTCTTGCTGAACAGAAACTTGGGAGAATTCTTGAGAAATATTGGCTCAATGAAATGAGCTCATATTTGGGGGAGGTAGATTATATGGGTAAGCGAATGGCTTGGTTAAATTTCATAATTTATGGAGCAATATAAAATATAGTTGCTTCACAACCTGAAATTATAACCAGAAACAAACATTGGATGGTGTGCTCCCCATGAGCATGAAATATTGAATATTTTTGCATATCCAAGGTTCATATGGTCCAAAGGAATTTTGAGAATTTTGTGGAAATATATGGCAAGACAGAAATATAGGTTGCTTCACAACCTAGAGCAAACAGGGTTATTCCTTTAATAGAAAAAGGAATATCCAAGAAAAAGAGTTTGGGTTCGGGCTAAGATAGAAATGACATGGTCTTGGGATGGATTTTAGGTTGACAAGCCACTAGGGAGAGGAATCTAAGATGGTCTTCCCAGGTTTCCAGACCACAAGGCCACAAAAATAAGAAAATCAAAGCAAAAGTCCAAAGAAATCCAAAGAAAAAGAGGCCAAAACCAGGGTGTTACATGGCCAACTGTAATGTTTTTACCCACCATATGCTGTGTGTTCGAAGGAGAAGCCTCTAGTGAAAACTATGGCCCCCGAGTCTACTTTTACCATATTATAAAACCCAAAAGTACTTTGCTGCAATTTACTTACTTTTGTTTTACTTTTTTTATCTATCTATCACTATCAGAATTATTCCTTGCAAGTAACGAGTTCAAGGGGATTGACAACTCTCTTGCTCACGTTGGGTGCAAGTATTTGCCTTTGTGTCTGTAGGTGCTGCTAAGGGGAGTTTTCTTGGTTCTCTTATTGGTTCGATAACCTTGGTTCTCACTAAGGGAAATACTTATCTCTATTGTACTACTTCACCCATCCTGTTCACGGAAAATCCCAATGCAGTTTACAAGTAGCACCCGATAGTGAATTGACAAAGCATAGATGGAGGGCAACACTTGACGGAACTATAACACATTTTTTGGGTAGTGAACTTGCCATATAATGTAAATCTGAACGGTTATTTTTTTAACACAACCATTCGACTACCTTTTGTGTTTCTTTTTATGGACTGATCATATATACATAATGAAGTACTACACCAAAAGCAAATAAATGAATAGGTGACATTTTGAGTGCAATGTGTGAACTTTTTAGAATGAATGATTTTTTTCACAAACAAAACTTTCTGAACTTTTTGGTTTCACAAGATGAACTTCAAAAATAATAAGTACAAAGTACATCCTTTCAAAACAACATAACAACATGTAGTCACATTGCTTAGTCAGCTAATTACCTTTGATACTATTTTAGATGTACATAGTATCAGCTTTTTCCAAAGGTGGCTGTGGGTATCGAACCCACGTGAAGAATTTCTAACGGAGAAGTGATTCTTGCAATCTTGTGGCATCGCTAAAAGTTAGTTTTTGGACCAAAATCGCACAAATTTAGGGAGAAACAATAAATGTAAACTAGGCTAAGGCTTAAGGACTTAACTTGCAACCGTATATTTGCACTTGGGATTTCATCTAAATATGCAGCGTGGCTTGGTAGACACCGTTACTATGTGTTGTCAACACGATGTGGGGGATGTGTCCTAATAACCTCATGACCAATGAACAACCTGCATCGTGATTCTATTGTCCAACCAAGGCACTTCCATCGAGTGGGGTACCTCAATTATGAATGATTTCTCCGGACCAACTTATTAGTGTTCAATGACTGCACCTCACATCTTTCCAGTGAATTACTTTCAGCTATCATACTTTTCCTTACTTTCACTAGCTTTTGGCATAACCTTCCACTCATCCCTGCACTTTACCCACTCATTGATTGATCCTTGGAATCCTAGGTACTTGTAGAGCCTTAGAATGAGAAGCGACAAGAGAAAAATATTTTGCGATACACATAATACATTTGGCCTGAAATTCTGTACCAACAATCACATGCAAAAATACATAGGAGTTGCATGGCTACACCCGAGCCTTACCCGAGTGGACTAGTCACACATCGTAGATGAATCATAGAAGAAAGGCATTGTATATCAAACTTGAAGATGAATGATAGATAAAAGTCTTACAGTGTCCCTGTATGTGATCTATCTTGATTACAAGCGATGGCTAATGGCTAGGGGATGATTGCTATGGAGATGGAGATGTAGATGGAATTGGCGATGTCTATGGAGATGGTGGATCTGGGTTTCAACATTGTATTGTGAATGTGAGGCTCTCTGTTGCGGCTGGGGCCTCGTCATTTTAATAAATTTGGCTTGTGTTGATGTCACGAAGTTGGCGCCGAGTGATACAAGCACTGGTGCAAGCGAACGTGCTCATATGAGGCGTTATCTTTTCCTCTACTTGCGTCTCCGGGCCTCTGATGCTTGGGGTTGTTCGTCAAACTTCATATTTTTCTTTCTATGATTCAATTTGCTCCTATAAATAGTCCATTCTTTCAGGATACAAAATAAATAATGGTTAAATCTTTTGCTTTTGTTAATCATTAGTGATAATGTCAAAGTGATTATTTAGAATATTTGGGATTATCCGCTTGTAAATGAGCGTAAAAATAACCTCATCAACCTTCCCAAGATTACACCTTGATCATCCTCGGACAAGAAACAAGATCGTAAGGAACTAGTTGTTTAAACCGTAACATCGAGAAGGTTTTGGTTCACTCATGATCGGTGCGCCTACATAGCCCACCACTTTCTTCAGAAAACTTGGCAGAGTTGTAACCACGGCAATTGTTATTACGAAAGCGAGCTAGGACAAGATAATTAGAACAAAACTTTCATTAGTTTAGACAAAGTAATCAACTAGGAATTATTGTACTACATCTAGCTAACTCTTAGTTGTTAGGAACACTTTGGAAGAACTTTTGCAATCACTAGGTTCTACTTTAATTTGTTCACAGGGTTAGGTGCTTTAATATTAATTTTGCGAACCATTGTTGATACCTTAGCATGTTCCTTTATCCTAACAAGGAAAGGTGATTTTTCAATATAAGTAGTAGGAACTACTCGATCAACATTATAAATAATAGTTTCATCTTTAGCTATAATCGGTTCTTTAATTTCTTGTTCAATAGGGGATGGTATTTAAACCACTTCTCCTTAGGGAGATCAACATGGGTAGCAAATGATTCACAAAAAGAGGCTACTATCTCAGAGTCAAGTCCATATTTAGTGCTAAACTTGTGAAAAGCATCGGTATTCATAAAAGATTTAACACAATCAAGCTCAAGCTTAGTACCTAACTCTTTACCTTCATCGAGTTCCCAATCTTCAGAGTTGCGTTTAATTCCTTCTAAAAGTTCCCACTTGAATTCAATAGTCTTCTTCAAAAAAGAACCAGTACAAGAAGTATCGAGCATGGATTGATCATCATGAGAGAGCCGAGCATAAATTTTTTGAATAATAATTTCTCTTGAGAGCTCATGATTGGGGCAAGACAATAACATTGACTTAAGCCTCCCCCAAGCAAGAATGATACTTTATCCTTCACAAGGCCAAAAATTATATATATATAATTCCGATCACGATGAACTAGATGCATATGATATTTTTTGGTGAAATTCCAATTTCAATCAATTCCAGTTCCAAGATCCAATATCATCACATAGCCTATACCATGTCAATGCTTGATACGTCTCCGTCGTATCTACTTTTCCTAATGCTTTTCCTTTTGTTTTGGACTCTAATTTGACTGATCTTAATGAAACTAACCCGGACTGACGCTGTATTCAGCAGAACCACCATGGTGTTGTTTTTGTGCAGAAATAAAAGTTCTCGAAATGGAACGAAACTTTTTGGAGAATTATTTTAGAATATATAAAAATATTGGAGCCAACAACCACCGGAGGGGGCCCCTGGGTGAGCACAACTCACCAGGGTGCGCCCCCTCCAGGCGCGCCCAGGTGGGTTGTGCCCACCTGGTGGCCCTGCAGACCCTGATTCCAACTCTATAAATTCCCATACTTGGAGAAAAAATTAGGGATAAAGTTTCATCGCGTTTCACGATACGGAGCCACCGCCACCTCCCGTTCTTCATCGGGAGGCCAGATCTGGAGTATGTTTTATGCTTTGGAGAGGGGGATCTTCGGTCTTCATCATCACCAACCCTTCTCCATCGCCAATTCCATGATGCTCCCCACTGAGAGTGAGTAATTCCTTTGTAGGCTCCCTGGTCTGTGAGGAGTTGTATGAGATTCATCATGTAATCGAGTTAGTCTTGTTAGGTCTTCATCCCTAGTATCCACACTATGTTCTAAGATTGATGTTGTTATGACCTTGCCATGCTTAATGCTTGTCACTTTGGGCCCGGGTGCCATGATTTCAGATCTGAACCATTTATGTTTTCACCATTATATCTATGTTTTAGATCTGATCTTCTGGGGGTGACAATAACCGGGATACTTTCTGGTGATGATCGTAGTTTGAGGAGTTCATGTATTCACTATGTGCTAATGCTTTGTTCCCATTTTCTATTAAAAGGAGACCATAATATCCCTTAGTTTCCTTATGGACCCCGCTGCCACGAGAGGGTAGGACAAAAGATGTCATGCAAGTTCTTTCCATAAGCATGTATGACTATTTACAGAATAGATGCCTACATTATATTTATGAACTAGAGCTAGTTTTGTATCGCCCTAGGTTATGATTGTTATATGATGAATATCATCCAACGAATCCACCGATCCAATGCCTATGAATTTCCTACATATTGTTCTTGCTAAGTTACTACTGCTGTTGTGTCTGTAACACTTGCTACAAAATCATTGCTACCACTGTTACCGTTACTATTGCTGTTACTACTACTATCATAACTATCATATTACTGTGCTACTGATCACCTTGATGCAGATATTTAATCTCCAGGTGTGGTTGAATTGACAAATCAACTGCTAATACTTGCAAATATTATTTGGCTCCCCTTGTGTCGAATCTATAAATTTGGGTTGAATACTGTACCCTCGAAAACTATTGCGATCCCTTATACTTGTGGGTTATGAAGACCTTTTTCTGGCACAGTTGCCGGGGAGCATAGCTTTATTTGTTGAGTCACTTGGGATTATTTTTTATTTATCAGTATGAAGAATCTGAAGGATACAAAAATCAAGATTGTTCCCTCTAGGATGAGGGGAGGTAAGGAACTGCCATCACACCCTGCACTTGATTCACCTTCTGTTTTGAGTAGACTTGCAACACCACGACATGCTACTAATATTAATATGTCACAAGTATTGATGATGCTACTTCTATGAATGCTACTCATGATGATGCTAGTACCTTGCTTGATGATAATATGCCACTAGGTGAATTTCTTGATGAACAAATTGCTAGAGCTAAAGATATTGAGGATGCTGAAACTGATGAATTACTTGAAACTGAAAATCAAGAAACACCTACTGGGCCTAGCTCTCCTAGATATGAATTACCTAAGATACCCGAAGGTTATGTGATGGATGGGGAGACAGCTAGAGATTTTCTTGCTTGCAATGATAGATATGATCTTAAGAAATTATTAAGCAAACTGAAGAAAAATCTTTAAATGCTAGAATGAAATGTGATCCTAAGTTTGCTACATCACCTATCTTTGTTGACGATAAGGATTATGAATTCTCTGTCGACCCAGAGTTAATTACTTTGGTTGAATCCGATCCTTTCCATGGCTATGAAATTGAAACTGTTGTGGCACACATTACTAAGTTAAATGATATAGCCACCCTTTTTGCTCATGATGATAAAATTTGCTACTATTATATCCTGAAATTATTTCCGTTCTCATTAAAGGGTGATGCTAAGATATGGTACAGTACTCTTGCTCCTGATTGTGTGTGTAGTCCCCAGGATATGATTTATTAATTCTCTAAAAAATATTTTCCCGCTCATAAGAACCAAGCTGCCTTACAGGAAATATTTATCTTTGTGCAAATTGAAGAAGAGAGTCTCCCACAAGCTTGAGGGAGGCTTCTCCAATTTCTTAAAGCTTTGCCTGATCATCGACTTAAGAAAAATGAAGTACTTGATATCTTCTATAATGGACTAACCGATGCTTCTAGGGACTTCCTAGATAGTTGTTCTGGTTGTGTTTTTAGGGAATGAACTATTGAACAAGTTGAGGAATTGTTGAATAACATATTGAAAAATTATGATGATTGGACTCTTCCGAACCACCGCTTAAACCCAGTCCAAAGAAGATGGGTATCTTATATCTTAGTCTTGAAGATATGCAAGAGGCAAAGAAAAGTATGAAATTAAAAGGTACTAAAACAGAGGATGTTAAGAATTTACCTCCTATTGAAGAAATACATGGACTTGATACATCACCACCAAAGGTGGTAGAGGTAAACTCTTTGATGAAATTTGATGAAAGTTACCAATCCTTATAATATGCATCCTAGTCATTGCCTTTATGAGTTTGATAACTACATTAGAAAACAAGATCACTTCAATGCAAATGTTATGAAACAATTGAAATACAACTCTGATATGATTGCTCGCTTGAGTGACTTGTTATTTAGAATCTCAAATGATGTTAGAGGTGTAGGAAAACATGTCTCTATGGTTCACACTCAGTTAGAACAAGTTGCTAAATCTCAATAAGAATTGCTTGATGAAATGAATAATAATATGAAGGACCATGCTATTAGAGTAGTAACTAGAGGAGGTAGAATGACTCAGGAACCACTTTATCCCGAGGGACATCCTAAAAGAATTGAACAAGACTCTCAGTGAATTAACACTGATGCACCTAGTCCTTCTAGAAAGAAGAAGAAAAAAGAAAAATGATAGGACTTTGCATACCTCTAGTGAACCTGAAATAGAAAAACCTCCTGAAGATAATAATGATGTCTCTATCTCAGATGCTAAAACTCAATCTAGTATCTAGTGATAATGAAAAAGGTAATGATGATGTTCATGAAGACACTCAACCAGACAATGATAAACAACCAGATAAGGATGTGGAAATAGAACCAGCTGTTGATCTTGATAACCCACAACCTAAAAGTAAAAGATATGATAAAATAGACTTTGTTGCTAGAAAACATGGAAAAGAAAGAGAACCATGGGTTCCAAATCCATGCCCTTTCCACCCAAACCAACTAAGAAGAACGATGATGAAGAATTTGAATGCTTTGCTGAAATGCTTAGGCCAGTCTTTTTGCGCACTCGCTTGACTGATATTTTAAAGATGACCCCTTATGCGAAATACATGAAAGACATCATGACTAATAAGACAAAAATACCAAAAGTAGAAATCTCCACAATGCTTGCTAATTATTATTTTAAGAATGGAGTACCTAAAAAACTTGGAGATCCGGGAATACCAACTATACCTTGTTCCATCAGAAGAAACTATATTTTGTTAAAACTGCTTTGTGTGATTTAGGAGCTTGTGTTAGTGTTAGGCCTTTCTCCTTATACAAAAGAATTGATTTGAATAAACTCACACCTACTAAAATATCTTTGCAAATGACTGATAAATCAACTGCCATACCTATCGGTATTTGTGAGGATGTGCCCGTTGTTGTTGCAAAAACAGAATTTGTTATACTTGAGATGCCCGAGGACGACAACATGTTGATTATCTTGGTAGAACCTTTTTGAATTCTGTAGGGGCTGTTATTGATTGCAATGGTAATGAGCATACGGTGCACTTTCCGAAGAAACTATTCCAAGTGAATGGTATTAATGTTATTGAAAAATCTCCGACACTCACTATTGGAAATTTTCAACTACTTCTACCTACTGCCAAAAAGAAATACGATATACTTATTGTTGGGGACATGCATATCCCCGTCGAGGTAACTTAGTGTTTTACGAAAGTTCTTCGGTTTCATGCTAATCGAAGTTGGCTGTTAATAAGACTTGATCAACCTTATTAATGGATAATTTTTGAGAGGTATGAAGTTGATGAATTTAGTAGTCACTACCTTCTGTCCTTACTTTTTTGTTTCTGTTTTTCTTAGTTAAATAAAATAAAATGCCATGTTTATCCTGTTTTCTGAATTTCCCATGCAATAAAAAATGACCCAAAGTAAAAGTACTCAGAATGGCCTGAAAATTTAACACGATTTTTTTGAATATTTCTGAATTTTTAGTACAAATAACATCAAAGGGGGTGCACCAGGTGGGCACAACCCACCTGGGTGCGCCAGCGGCCCCAGGCGAGCCTTGGTGGGTTGTGGTCCCCACGTGGCCCCCCTCACTTATCTCTTTAGTCCATGTCATCTCCTACCTCCCAAAAAATTCACTATTTCTCTCCCTCTCGTGTTCTTTTTCTCAAACCCGCGGATATCGATTTCTTTGCTCGAGCTCCATTTCTGAAACTATTTTGGGGGATTGCTACTTGGTATGTGACTCCTCCACTTCTCCAATTACTTTTGCTTTAGTGGATTATATTTTGAATAATTAACTACTATTGGTGCTGATGTAGATGAGCTTGCATGTTGAATTCTTAGAGTTCTAAGTAGTTTGAATGCTCAATATAGCCTATATGCCTCCTTATGAGTAGTTGCTATCAATCTTGTGAAGTTTTGTTGACAAAAATTTTGTGTCCCAAATTTTTTCAAAAATTGTTCGCGAATAAAAATGCAATTCTTTAGGAGTTCTTCAAGGAGGAAGTCTTCGGGGGCATCATCTAGTAGTGGCTCGGTGCATTGGTATTATGTTGAACCAAGCGCAAGTTCAATACGGGATGCCGCTATCAAATCCTGCTTATGGCCGTGCAACGATTTTATGGTGAGTGCAGGTATTAAAGAAGAATTTGAGCAATATGTTCACAACGCCGAGCTCGGTCCCTACATTGAAGATAAGTGCAACGAGCATCTCAACCTCACATAATCGTTTACTAAAGAATTTAAATTTCATTCTCGTGAGTCTAGAGTTTTGTTTAAAATTTATGACCATCCATCCATGCCTCTAGAAGTGTTTTGTAGTATTTGTAAAATTCCATTTTGGGGTTCTCTAGACGAGCCACCGAGATCTGAGTATGAGTCATTCTTGACTAGCCTTTGCTACGGTGAGGATAGAGGAGTGACACAAGGTAGAATAAACAGTATTCATTTCCCATCAATTCAATATTTTGCACTCTTTAATGGGAAATGCATTATGGACAAGCAGGATGGCAACACACTATGTGCCCCTGACTTGAGCCTCATACACACTGCTCTGACCAGAATTAAATGTTATAATCCTGGAGCGATTATTGCATGCAGATTGCAACACAACGCTGGTAGTGGTTATTTTTATGGTTGGATTTATGCTTATCGTTTAGCTAAAGAGCAAAAGAGCACATTATGTTTTTGAGAGCGAGGCCCGCGCGCACAACACGGAGGTCGCGGCTGCTCGGCGGGCTGAGGAGGTTGCACCAAGAGCCTCCATGAGCTACCACTCTCACTATTATATAGGCCACGGATGGTGATTACCAAGCTAGGCCAAAAGCCTAAGCTTGGGGGAATATGTATTTCCACCGACATTACATTCATGTTCACACATTTCATTCCAGTTGTCGGTGTCAGACGGTGTCCTGGACTAGGGGGTACTAACCACGTCGTCTCCCGATCAGTTAGATTGGGCCGAGGACCCCCATGTCCGTATACTCACGGGCCAGTTCGGACAGCTGATGCATAGACGAGGAAGATTTCACAAGACTTGGTGATCAAGACAAGGACTCCTCCCCACCGGCGTATTCGGCTAGGACTCTCGTTATCCTAGGCCTCTGGTACATTATATAAACCGAGGCTAGGCTAGTCGTTAGAGAGGCTAGATCATTATGACATTACTCATCATACCTCTAGGGTTTAGACCACAACATATGATCTCGAGGTAGATCAACTCTTGTAATACTCATATTCATCAAGATCAATCAAGCAGGAAGTAGGGTATTACCTTCATAGAGAGGGACCGAACCTGGGTAAACATCGTGTCCCCTGTCTCCTGTTACCATCGACCTTAGACGCACAGTTCGAGACCCCCTACCTGAGATCTGCCGGTTTTGACACCGACATTGGTGCTTTCATTGAGAGTTCCGCTGTGTGATCGGCAAAGGATCAATGGCTCGACTGCATGCAGATCAACTGCTACGTCGACTTCTTTGTCGTCGGCTCGAATGGTCACCTTGGCTTGACTGAGGCTGCGCCCTACCTCCGATTGTCATGTTCAGATGAGGGCCTTCATCAACATCAACTCCGATATCTATCATGATCATGGAGGAATTATCCTCGGAGCTCGGGGGCTCAACGTCAACATTGCCCTCGGGCGACCGTGCTGTTTTTTCGGACAACGAACTTGTATCCACTGCCGCCACCTCCTTACGCGTCGCTTTGACGATTACTTCGGTGGAATAGTGTGAAATTAAGTCTACAACAACCATGCAAAATATAGTCGAGTTCCGATGGAGGAAACTCCGGCAATCTATGATATACCAGAGCCCTATCAAATCTGGATGGGAATCTGGACAATTTTAGGGTGTGTTTCGAGAGCCAAGATCAGAGGTCCTTTGGAAGATCCAACTATTCATTTAATGCGCAATTCCCATATCTACCACCCCTCAAAATTTCAGCTCAATCCGACCATCCAAACTCCGGGAACCTTCCGATTAGTGCATCACTTTTCAGATCTGTTTTCTGTGCGAGAACGAATCCGACCCGAGTTTATCTTTTTTTTATGAACGAGATATCGGACATCCTTTTGAAAGAAGTTCTGTATGGGGTATTGTGTTTTGTTCCCAAACACATCCCACCAAGTTTAAAGTCTTTTCCAATATGATCTGCACCATCACGCCGGTGTCAAACTGGCTCGACAACGTTGCTCCACGGCTGCTGACCTGCGCTAGACACGTCGTCGCTTTGTTGAGCCGAGCTTGACTTCTTCGGATAGTCATCTCGGCAAGCCGCGGCATCGCAAAGGATAAATCATCACCAAACTCGCCGCCCCACGGATTACATGGAGTGGGCACATCGGCATTGCCGCACGATCACTTCATCAAGCCAACATTGACCATGTCATGAGTTATGACCTGCATCGGCATGGCCGCACCGTTGCTTCTTTGAGCCGATGTCCATCACGCCGAACTACTTCAACACCTTGGCTAACATGGCAGCTGCAACATCTCCTTACCGACCGGCTCAGTCACCTCGTCTGGACCGGGGGATTCGCCATCCCTTCTTCAACCTACTCCGGAGACTTCAGCGTCGTCAGCCGACCAGCTTCATCACGTTAGCTGGACTGGGGGCTTTGCCTCGGCAAGCCAACCTTTACCAGCATCGCCATGCCGTTGCTTATCCTCCCGTCAGGCAATGGGTGTGCGGATCGATTCCCAATTTTGGGAGTCACTTTTCTTTGGACTCCTACAACAAATAAACCATGTGCTATTAATCCTAGCAATTTTTGCTTGTTGGGTTTATTTTTCTTAAGGAATTATTACTCTGGTTTGTTCCACCATCTGTACACAGGTCTATCAAATGGCGGACACATTAACGATGGTAGCGTGGTGGTTCGGTCAGTTTTCGTACATAGTTCGGCGAACGCCGCATCCGAAACTCGGACCGACCTCTAGATTCAGGCTTTGCCACGCCTTTACCGCATCACGCCGACGCCCTGCATCAACATTGACTTCGGCGCCACGCCATGTATTTTTAAATAAATTATCTTGCATAAATTAATTATGCAAGGATTTTTATGTATTTATATTATTATTGTTGGCCTACACTATTTTACATGTGCAGGTAATCGACTTCGACTGCGTCACGTGGTCACTTCGGCAAGCCGACACCGTCGTCCCAATCGGCATAAATCGGCTCGCGTGATCACCTTGTTGGTCGAATTTCCATACCGACATGCTCGGTTGCCTTGGGGACTTCGGCATCGCTGAGAGAGCTCTACCTCATCGAGTGTTCGACACACGGGCCATATTTCTTTTATTACTCACTTTGCATAAATGATTAATTATGCAACAATTTTTATTTATTTATTTATTATTATTACTATTATCTCTGGTTTGCACTATTTTCTATGCATAAGTAAATGATCCGGGTCGGGCAGTGTTGTCTCCTCGGCGTACTGAAATACCACATCACCTCGGCTGGACTGGGGGCTTGGTCATCATTTCATTAACCCACGCCGGGGACTTCAGCGTCACTGTGCCGGCCTGCATTGGCCGAGCCATGTCACAACCTTCGGAGTGCCGAACTCCTTGCTCAGACACCTCGGGCTTGGAGGCTGGGACCTCGTCCATGCTGATGACTGTGAACCTTGTCGGATCTGTCACAGATCAATGTGTGTCTTTGTCCCGCCACAAGCCCGAATTGCGTCATCAACACCGAGCACATTAACCAGCTAAGTCGCTTTCATGCTCCCTAACTTTTAGTTTTAATTTTTTTTCGGTTCGACCAAGCATTATACTTTTTGGCAAAAAGTTGTTTGTGACAAAGTTTCTTGTCAAAACTTTGTTTGTGACACACAAATTCAAATACCCCATTTATTTGGGGGCTTCCTTTATGAAGCTTTTCCTATTGCATATGATTATACTTGTATGGCTTCGTTCATTGTCCGTGTATTACGCCACAATATGCACCATGTTGACTTAAGTGTTCTGTAAGCTGGGTTACCTTGCTCCTGTGTTTACCCCTACGTTCCTGATTGTTCGGCTAGGGAGTAAAGGGAGCACCTCTGCGATTGTCACGATTGGGTCATCCGATCTCGGACCTCAGACTGGGTGAAGCCGAAAGCTAGCGCTCTTATTGTTTTCAATCATGGTCGACACACAACGGAACTCATGAGTACAAAAAATCTATTGCACAAATCTCATAGTAACAATGAGCAACCGAAGAAAGGTATCGGCGGGGGTACTATTTTCTTTGAAGATGCTTCTTACACTTCGTCAGTAATATAGCATAAGTTCCCTGAGCGCGCTTTGTCTGTTACAGCCTTATGGCCTGATTGCCTGGTTATCAGAAACACCGTCGATATTCTCGACAAGTGGAGTACATTACACTTGTCGGCCCTTGACCGAAGAGGGAGAAGCCGACGGTCGGTTAAGACGCGTTTAAAGTTCGGGTGAACACAAATATGATATAAGTACTTCGGTACATACAAATCATTATACATAAAATTCTTTCACCCAAGTCACTTGGGGCTCTTAAAATTTATATGAGCTATTTTATAGTAAATGTGTTTTCTTCTTGGTCGTTGCAAAGTCTTTTTCTGCCGCTCCTTTTTTGACTCGAGTGTATGGTCAATAGCCGGATAGCCTGTCTTCTCTCTAAAAGCCGCTCGAGTTTAGTTTGCTAAACTGGCCTCGGAGAAGTATTCCGCCTTCGAGATAAGGAGCTTGAAGCCGTAGGCTGCCCGCTTGAAGTCTTGAGATCGGATGTGTCATGTTAAAGCACGACAAAATCACAATTTTTAAGACCAATTTCGGATTGGCACCGAACAGTTAATCTAGTTCGAACGTCAAGTTTTTATGAAAGTTTTTTGGTTTGCCAAGCCTATGGCACTTTCAAACTATTTGTGTGTTTCTAGCATAAGTCTTGCAGTGCAACTCCGAACACCTTTAGAGATTCTGCAAAAACATTCTCGGATATTGCTATATATGCATCGGTTTTGACTTGTGTCTTTGGTCAATACTTGGGTTGCCCGGCTCCTGTGCTTGCCTCCTACGTTCCTCTCTGTTTGGCTAGGTGTGCAAAGGGAGAACCACTGCGATTGTGCTTATAGCTCACATGGGTAAGCACCTCAGTGGAGAAAGCCGAAAACTGAGTGCCACAATAAGCATAAACTGGTCAGTGATCTGATGACTATGTTAAATGACGGGCCGTTCATAACATTGGCCGAAGTGTTTACGACTTGACCTTGGCTGTCGCCGAACACTAACCAGGGGCTAGTAGCTGGCCTCCGAACTTTAAGCTCCTATGACTATGTGAAAGTTATAAAGCCCGCATATATGATTGCCTCGTTTCCGCTAACACAACCGCCTTCAGGCACCGAGACATCGGTAAGGGTTGTTTCATTATTGCGGAAACACCCTGTGTAGCATCTACAAAGGGGTGGAGGCCGACGATGGGCTACTTTCAACTAATAAACGGTCACAACGGAGTCAAAATAAACATACCATCGGCATTTGTATTTAAATATAGGAGGGCTGCCTTCCATAATCGTCGTTATATAAAGCCATAAATATGCATCAATCTGACTTAAGATTTTGGCCAAGCTGGGTTGCCTGGGTCCTATGCTTACCCCTACGTTCCCGATTGTTCGTCTAGGCGGTAAAGGGAGCACCTATGTGATTGTTACTACCGGGTCATCCGATTTAGTACCTCAGACTGGGTGAAGCCGAAAGCTAGCGATCTTAAAGGATATAATTGGTCGGCAACGACAGAAGTGAAAATTTAGGTTCGCTATAGACCACATAGTTCAGGAATTTTCCCCAAACTAAATCCTTAATATTTTGCTCCCACATTGATCGGAGCTGAGGTTTCATGATCATGCTTAGCATGACAACCCAAAGAAAGGAACTGATAGAGGGACTATTTTCTTTGGAAGATGTTTCCTATGTTAAAAAGTAATATAACACATCTCTCAGCGTACCTTTGTTTATAGAACCATATGGCTGGATTGCCTTGTTTGCCGTAAATCTTTGCCCTCATAAAGGCTTTATAAAGTAGGACAAACACTCCTCGGCTGCTGGACGAGGAGGTTAAAGCCGATGGTCGGTCAACAAAGTTTTGTACAATGCGGATCTGAGCATTAATGATGAGTACTTGGGTACATAGAATCATTACATATAAATTGCGAGTAAAATCCATTTACTGCAATTCATCTTTCAAACCCCTTGTAGCCCACCTTGGCGAGCTCGGCTTTCGACCAGCTCTAAGCTCTTTTAAGAGATCTTTATTCTCTTTCCGAGAAGTTTGTGTTAAACACAACAAAATTTTCTGTCAAACGGATATCGATCCTTAATTCGGCCACCCGTGCCCATATTAAGGCTCGGGGGTTACTGGGCTTCGTGCTCATTAGTTATAAATATTAAAGGGGCACATCAATCCCTTGATCTGGTGTTGCCACCTGGCCAGTGTCTCGAGGGCTACTGCATTGCTTATTCAATGCAGAGAATTCAAAGTGCTTAGTATTCAACATGACTGAGCTATGTGCAAACGCGTCTTTGGACAACAATAAATACCATCTGGGACTTATCCGACATCAAGCTAATATATCATGGTGACTTCTCACGACCCTCTCTCAGGGGCCTGTCTGCCGATCATTATTTCCAATATATTACACCATGTTTCTGTTCCTACGTATGGTGCCGAGCTAGGAGTTGATCCTCAGGCTGATTTTGCAAATCAACCTGAGTCTCAGGGGCTACTAGGATCAGCAGTTTTTTGTTTTCCCTCAGGTGCATCTCGAGTTTTAGACCGAAACACACCTTGAGGGCTACTGGATATACATATACTGCCTATATGTCTTGGAAGAGAATAAATTGCACCAATCAAAAATATTCACAAAAAATCAGCCCGCGGTCGGGGTGGTGCACCACTTCGGAAGCAGTCCGGCATAAAGCTCGGGCGCCAGTGGCTGGCTCCATAGAGGGAACTTCCGGCATTAAGCTCGGTTGAATTCGTTCAATATTTTAAAAGACTGGGGTAGTTTAGGACACCTCGGACACTGACCATCGTTGGAGTTCGGGAGTGGTCCGGCATAAAGCTCGGATTCGAATGGCTCGTTCCATAGAGAACTTTTCAGCGTTAAACTCGGATAACCTCCTTCAAACTTTTTCAATCCAAGGTGATCTATGACACCTCGGATATAGTCCGGCGTTGGAGCTCAGATATAGTCCGGCGTTGGAGCTCAGATATAGTTCGGCGTTGGTGCTAGGCTGCAAAAGATATCTCGAATGCAGTCCGGCATTGGAGCTCGGATTCAAGAGGACACCGCCGCATGGGAACAACTTCAAACCCGAGGTGTGGCATAAAAAATAACAAAGCATTGATAAAGGCCGAGAACTTAAAGGGGCTCCTCGGATACCTGGCGTGTAAACTCTTCGAATTCACTTCGGCGATCCTCAAGATCGAAGATGAGATGATTTGTTGAAATAGTTTTCAAGACCGACGACCGAAGATGAAGAACAGTTCAGAAGAATCAAGGAGTGTCCCCAACTTGAAGACCGGTTCAGGGGGATACTGACAGTGTCCTGGACTAGGGGGTACTCACCACATCGTCTCCCGATCAGTTAGATTGGGCCGAGGACCCCCATGGTCGTATACTCACGGGCCAGTTCGGACAACTGATGCATACACGAGGAAGATTCCACAAGACTTGGTGATCAAGACAAGGACTCCTCCCCACTGGAGTATTTTGCTAGGACTCTTGTTATCCTAGGCCTTTGGTACATTATATAAACCGAGGCTAGGCTAGTCGATAGAGAGGCTAGATCATTATGACATTACTCATCATACCTGTAGGGTTTAGACCACAACGTATGATCTTGAGGTAGATCAACTCTTGTAATACTCATATTCATCAAGATCAATCAAGCAGGAAGTAGGGTATTACCTCCATAGAGAGGGCGGGAACCTGGGTAAACATCGTGTCCCCTGTCTCCGGTTACCATCGACCTTAGACGCATAGTTCGGGACCCCCTACCCAAGATCTGCCGGTTTTGACACCGACAGTGTCCACACTTTTTCATTGTATTTTCCATGCTAGATTTATTTTCTTGCTTTCTTCTTGTGTGTTTGAAAAACTTTGAGAATACCCAAAAATATTTCTTGCTTCTTTTCTGTTTTTCTTTCTAGTTTTAGTTTGTTGTAGTATTAAAAAGATAACCCAAAATGATTTCTTGATTCTTCTTTTGCTTGTTGGGATTCTTCTTTTCCTTTAATTTGCTTTCTTCAAGAAAACTAAAAACTCCAAAAATATTTCAGTGTGTTTCTCTGAAATTCTTTTCTTTTTATTGAGTCGTACCAAGGAGAAGACCACGATGAAAATGTTGAGTGGCTCTCATACGCATTATTGGCAATCTAACAAAGGGCCCAAATTACTTTGTCTTCTCCTTTTGAATAAAATGTTTGCAGATTCTAGCTTAGTCCATGGCACTCTTGCACTATTATTATTCTCATATCATTCGGTCGTGCAAGTGAAAGGAAGTAATGACGATATTTGATGAACTGGCCGTGGCAGAGAGAAACAATATGAACTCAACTTGTTCTTTTTTGTAAATATGTTTAACCTAGTATCCATGATTCGACATATTATGATCAAACATGTTTGCAATGACAATTAGAGATTATAGTTTCTCATGCCATGCTTAAGTAGCTAGGAGTGGATAATGATTTATCTTGGATGTCAACATTGCGTTAAAATGATTGTGATGTAGTATGAAGATATGGTATCCTCCTCTGAATGTTTCAAGTGGCTTGACTTGGCACATGTTCATGCATGTAGTTGAATCAAAACCAACATAGACTCTGTGATATTTATGTTCATGGTGTCCATATCCTACTCATGCCAGTATCCAATGTTCATTATTTAAAATGCATGTTCATGACCGTTTTCGCTCTCTAGCTGTCCGCTTCTCAACCTATTTGCTAGCCTTCGCCTGTACTAAGCAGAAATACTGCTTGCGCATCAAAATCCTAAAACCCAAGTTATTCCATATGAGTCCACCATATCTACCTATATGCGCTATTACCCTTCCGTTCTAAGTAAATTTTCATGTGCCACCTCTAAAAACTTCAAATAAACACCTGTTTTTGTGTGCCTGGATTATTCATAGAGTGACAGGGGGCTGTCGGTATCTTCCATGCTAAGCGGGTTATTCTCATGATGAGTGTTTATTCACCCATCCTTGCACGAGAGGGGCGGTAATAGGGATTCCCAGTCCCAAACTCAAATTGCAAATAATTAAACAAAACTCCCCCTGGACTGTTGTTGGTATGGACGACACCCGTTGTTTCAGACAAGCTGTGGAGTGTGATTGCTGGTGGAGGGGGAGTAAACCTTTACTTTTATCGCTTGGGAACCGCCACTAATGTATTTAGCATGGAAGATATTGATAACTTTCGGTCATGACGTAAACATGAAGGGTGCATTTCTCAAAATTTCATTTATCCTTGCTTTAAAAATCTAAGCTGTGGCACAACTGCAAATCCCTGCTTCCCTCTGCGAAGGGACTATCTATTTAATTTTACGTTAACTCATCACCTTCTCAAATAAGCGCCAGATCTGAGAGCACTATTGTCATCCTCATGCATTGTGTATAGTTAATGTTGGATGCATCATGACTGGATCTTTTCTACCATGAATTACAATGTTTAGTCGCTGATTGAACTTTGGAGGTGCTCTTCATTTATGTTTTGCGGTCTCAGAAAGGGCTACCGAGATACCACTATTGTCATACTATATCGTGATTGTTTTGATAAAGTGTTGGCATTTGAGATATCTTATTATTTCTTTCTAGTTTATTATGCCATTGATATGAGTTAATATAGTTTTTAAGAGTTACTGTTGACATGGTTAGTCATGATCTTTGCTGAAAACCTGGGTGCTACTTATGCTTATTTATGTAAACAAGAGCAAAAGAGTTCGTAAAAGTTTTTCTTTTTCACTTTCAGTTTATCAACTGAATTGCTTGAAGACAAGCAAAGGTTTAAGCTTGGGGGAGTTGATACGTCTATGTCGTGTCTACTTTTCCTAACTCTTTTCCTCTTGTTTTGGACTCTAATTTGCATGATTTGAATGAAACTAACCCGGACTGATGCTGTTTTCAGCAGAACTACCATGGTGTTGTTTTTTTGTGCAAAAATAAAAGTTCTCGGGATGGAACGAAACTTTTTGGAGAATTATTTCAAACAATATAGAAAATACTAGAGCCAAGAACCACTAGAGGGGCCCCCTGGGTGAGCACAATCCACCAGGGCGCCCCCTCCAAGCGTGCCCAGGTGGGTTGACCCACCTGATGGCCCCACATAACCTAATTCCAACTCTATAAAATCCCATATTTGGAGAAAAACTCAGGGAGAAAGTTTCATCACGTTTCATGATACGGAGCCGCTACCACCTCCGGTTCTTCATCGGGAGGCCAGATCTGGAGTCTGTTTTGGGCTCCAGAGAGGGGGATCTTCGGTCTTCATCATCACCAACCCTTCTCCATTGCCAATTCCATGATGCTCCCCATCGAGAGTGAGTAATTTCTTCGTAGGCTCCCTGGTTGGTGAGGAGTTGGATGAGATTCATCATGTAATCGAGTTAGTTTTGTTAGGGCTTGATCCCTAGTATCCACTATGTTCTGAGATTGATGTTTTTATGACTTTGCCATGCTTAATGCTTGTCACTTTTGGCCTGGGTGCCATGATTTCAGATTTGAACCATTTATGTTTTCACCGTTATATCTATGTTCTAGATCTGATCTTGCAAGTCATATTCACCTATTACGTGTTATGATCCATAAACCCCGAGGGGATAATAACCGGGATACTTTTCGGTGATGACCGTAGTTTGAGGAGTTCATGTATTCACTATGTGTTAATGCTTTGTTTCGGTTCTCTATTAAAAGAAGGACTTAATATCCCTTAGTTTCCTTATGGATCCCGCTGCCACGGGAGGATCGGAAAAAAGATGTCATACAAGTTCTTTCCATAAGCATGTATGACTATTTACGGAATACATGCCTACATTATATTCATGAACTAGAGCTAGTTTTGTATCGCCCTAGGTTATGATTGTTATATGATGAATATCATCCAACGAATCCACCGATCCAATGCCTATGAATTTCCTACATATTGTTCTTGCTAAGTTACTACTGCTGTTGTGTCTGTAACACTTGCTACAAAATCATTGCTACCACTGTTACCGTTACTATTGCTGTTACTACTACTATCATAACTATCATATTACTGTGCTACTGATCACCTTGCTAGAAATATTTAATCTCTAGGTGTGGTTGAATTGAAAACTCAACTGCTAATACTTGCAAATATACTTTAGCTCCCCTTGTGTCGAATCTATAAATTTGGGTTGAATACTCTACCCTCGAAAACTGTTGCGATCCCCTATACTTGTGGGTTATCAATGATTTCCCCCCAAAGGTAAAGGGAAAACCTTCTTCTTAACTTCATCTCTGGGTAAACCCGCAAGCTTAAATAGTCCAAAAATTTCATCCACATGTATCAAATGCATATCGGGATGCTTCATTCCATCTCGTGCACAAGGATTAGCTAGCAGTTTCTCTATCATACCCGAAGGAATGTCATAACTAATATTTTCAGAAGGTGCAGTAGGTTGAGGGGAAACTCTTTGTGTTTCCGGTCGAGGTGAAGATACACCGAACAAGCCCCTCAAAGGATTGCTTTCCATAGTAACAAGTGACAATAAATTTCAACACGTAATATAAATTTTTCCTTACCGATTTCTACTTACCAAGAGCACTCCACTCTCCGGCAATGGCGCCAGGAAAGAGTCATAATGACCCACAAGTATAGGGGATCAATCATAGTCCTTTCGATAAGTAAGAGTGTCAAACCCAACGAGGAGCATAAGAAAATGACAAGTGGTTTTCAGCAAGGTAATTTCCGCAAGCATTGAAATTGTCGGTAACAGGTAGTTTCATAGCAAGATAATTGGTAACAAGCAAGTAACGCTAAAGGTAAATAAAGTGCAGAAAAGGTATCCCAATACTTTTTGTAGCAAAGGACAGGCTGGAACGATATCTTATAATAAGCAAGATGTTCTTTAGGGCACACAGGAATTTCATCTAGTCACTTTCATCATGTTGGTTTGATTTGCGTTCGCTACTTTGATAATTTGATATGTGGGTGGACCGGTGCTTGGGTGTTGTTCTTACTTGAACAAGCCTCCCACTTATGATTAACCCCCTCACAAGCATCTGCGACTATGAAAGAAGTATTGAGATAAAGTCTAACCATAGCATTAAACATATGGATCCAAATCAGTCTATTACAGAATAGTGCATAAACTAGGGCTTAAGATTCTATCACACGAGCAACCCATCATCTAACAACTACTCCACAATGCATTCCCTTAGGTCCAAATATGGTGAAGTGTCATGTAGTTAACATTCACATAACACCACTAGGGGAATCACAATATAGATATTATCAAAATATTGAACGAATATCAAATTCACATGATTACTTGCAACATGACTTCTCCTGTGGCCTCAAGAACAAGGGTAACTACTCACAAACAATATTCATGATCAAGACCAGAGGGATATTAAATAGCATAATGGATCTGAACATATAATATTCCACCAAATAAACCATATAGCATCAACTACAAGATGTAATCAACACTACTAGTCACCCACATGTACCAATCCGAGGTTCCAGTACAAAGATTGAACATAAGAGATTAACTAGGGTTTGAGATGGGATGGTGCTGTTGAAGATGTTGATGAATATTGGCCTCCCAAACATGAGAGGGTTGTTGGTGATGATGATAGCTTTGATTTCCCCTCCGGGAGGGAAGTTCCCCCGGCGGAATCGCTCCGCCGGAGGGAAAAAGTGCTCCTGCCCAAGTTCCGCCTCAAGACTGCGGCGCTCCATCCTGAAAGTCCTCCCCTTATTTTTTCTAGGTCAAAAGACCTCATGTAACAGAAGATGGGGACCGGAGGTGAGCCGAGGGGGCCACCACTCACCAGGGCGCGCCTGGGGGGCCTGGCGCGCCTTGATTTCTTGTGGCTACCTGACAGCCCCCCTCTGGTAGTGAATTCCTCCTATGTTTATTATATATTCCAAATTAATTCTCCATAAAATTTCAGCTCATTTGGAGATGTGTAGAATATAATGGGAATCTCTACATCGAAAACAAAAAAAATTCTATGCACACGCAATGATCTATCCATAGAGATGCATAGTGATGTCTACTACGCAACCTTCTTCTTGTAGACGTTGTTGGGCCTCCAAGTGCAAAGTTCTGTAGGATAGTAGCAAATTTCCCTCAAGTGGACGACCTAAGGTTTATTAATCCGTGGGAGGCGTAGGATGAAGATGGTCTCTCTCAAACAACCCTGCGACCAAATAAAAAAGAGTCTCTTGTGTCCCCAACACACCCAATACAATGGTAAATTGTATAGGTGCACTAGTTCGGCGAAGAGATGGTGATACAAGTGCAATATGGATGGTAGATATAGGTTTTTGTAATCTGAAAATATAAAAACAGCAAGGTAACTAGTAACAAAAGTGAGCGAAAAAGGCATTGCAATGCTTCTAACCAAGGCCTAGGGTTCATACTTTCACTAGTGCAAGTTCTCTCAACGATGATAACATAATTGGATCATATAACAATGCCTCAACGTGCAACAAAGAGTCACTCCAAAGTCACTAATAGCGGAGAACAAACGAAGAGATTATTGTAGGGTACGAAACCACCTCAAAGTTATTCTTTCCGATCAATCCATTGGGCTATTCCTCAGTGTCACAAATAGCCCTAGAGTTCATAGTAAAATAACACCTTAAGACACACATCAACCAAAACCCTAATGTCACCTAGATACTCCAATGTCACCACAAATATCCGCGGGCTTGATTATACGATATGCATCACACAATGTCAGATTCATCTATTCAAACCAACACAAAGAACTTCAAAGAGTGCCCCAAAGTTTCTAACGGAGAGTCAAGATGAAAATGTGTGCCAACCCCTATGAATAAGTTCACAAGGTCACGGAACCCGCAAGTTGATCACCAAAACATACATCAAGTGGATCACGTGAATACCCCATTGTCACCACAGATAAGTACATGCAAGACATACATCAAGTGTTCGCAAATCCTTAAAGACTCAATCCGATAAGATAATTTCAAAGGGAAAACTCAATCCATTACAAGAAGGTATAGGGGGAGAAACATCATAAGATCCAACTATAATAGCAAATCTCGCGGTACATCAAGATCGTGCCATATCAAGAACACGAGAGAGAGAGAGATCAAACACATAGCTACTGGTACATACCCTCAGCCCCGAGGGTGAACTACTCCCTCCTCATCATGGAGAGCGCCAGGATGATGAAGATGGCCACTGGTGATGGTTCTCCCCTCCGGTAGAGTGCTGGAATAGGGTCCTGATTGCTTTTCATGGCTACAGAGGCTTGCGGCAGCGGAACTCCTGATCTTGGTTCTGTTCTAGAAGTTTGGGGATATATAAGAGGTGTTGGCGTCGGGAACAAGTCAGGGGGTCCCTGAGTCAGCCACGAGGTAGGGGGCACGCCCAGGGGGTAGGGGGCACCCTCCACCCTCGTGGTTGACTCAGGACTCTTCTAGTCTATCTCCGATGCTCCGTGGGCTTATTCTGGTCCAAAAACAAGCTCGGCAAATTTTCAGGTCAATTGGACTCCGTTTGGTAATCCTTTTCTGTAAAACTCAAAAACAAGGAGAAAATAGAAACTGGCACTAGGCTCTAGGTTAATAGGTTAGTCCCAAAAATCATATAAAATAGCATATAAATGCATATAGAACATCCACAACAGATAATATAATAGCATGGAACAATAAAAAATTATAGATAAGTTGGAGACGTATCAAGCATCCCCAAGCTTAATTCCTACTCGTCCTCGAGTAGGTAAATGATAAAAACAGAATTTTTGATGTGGAATGCTACCTAACATATTTATCCATGTAATTTCTCTTTATTGTGGCAAGAATATTCAAATCCATATGATTCAAAACAAAAGTTTAATATTGGCATAAAAAGGATAATACTTCAAGCATACTAATAAGGCAATTATGTCTTCTCAAAATAACATGGCCAAAGAAAGCTTATCCCTACAAAATCATATAGTCTGGCTATGCTCCATCTTCATCACACAAAATACTCAAATCATGTATGATTGGTTATCTTTGCAAGTCTCTTGGAATTATCAGTTTGGTTTGGCCTACTAGATTGATCTTTCTCGCAATGGGAGAAGTGCTTAGCTTTGGGTTCAATCTTGCGGTGTCCTTTCCGAGTGACAGCAGGGGCAACAAGGCACGTATTGTATTGTTGCCATCGAGGATAAAAAGTTGGAGTTTATATCATATTGCTTGAGGTTATCCATCTACATCATGTCATCTTGCTTAATGTGTTACTCTGTTCTTATGAACTTAATACTCTAGATGCATGCTAGATAGCTGTCGATGTGTGGAGTAACAGTTGTAGATGCAGGCAGGAGTCGGTCTACTTGTTGCGGACGTGATGCCTATATACATGATCATGCCTAGATATTCTAATAACTATGCACTCTTCTATAAATTGCTCGACAGTAATTTGTTCACCCACCGTAATACTTATGCTATCTTGAGAGAAGCCACTAGAGAAACCTATGGCCCCCGGGTCTATTTTCCATCATATAAGTTTCCAATCTACTTTATTTTGCATTCTTTACTTTTCAATCTATATCATAAAAGTACCAAAAATATTTATCTTATATTATTACCTCTATTAGATCTCACTTTCGCAAGTGGCCGTGAAGGGATTGACAACCCCTTTATCGTGTTGGTTGCGAGGTTCTTGTTTGTTTGTGTAGGTACGAGGGACTTGCATGGAGCCTCCTACTGGATTGATACCTTGGTTCTCAAAAACTGAGGGAAATACTTACGCTACTTTGTTGCATCACACTTTCCTCTTCAAGGAAAAAACCAACGCATGCTCAAGAGGTAGCAGGGGGCACCGCGGAGCTGATGCGGCCCCAAGCTCTGGAGGCAGAGGCCCCTGACGCCCGGGGCGATGGCTCCGAAGTGGCTGCCGACAGCGAGGAGCCCACGAATGGCTCCAGAGCTGAAAGCCAGAAGATTCCGCCGGGCGCCCTTGCCCTTGGGGTCTTCGCCCCAGTAGCCCCGCCGAGCACTCCTCCTCCCAAGGATCGTCCGTCGGGGTCCGGTCGACCCCGCCTGAGCCTTGAATCTCTCGTGAAGAGGAAGAGGTCTCTGTGCCGCAGCGTTGGCACCCGTCGACCGCTGAATCCGAGGAGATACGTGCCTGCCGATGAGTAAGTACCTTTGCTCTTGATTCCATGCATGCCAAGTTGTCTTCTGACTAGGGCCTTGCAGGGCTCCCATGAAGGCAAAACCTCAGGAGGCAGGCGCCTCCAAGGATCCCAGCTTGACGCTTGCACACAGCCCCCAGCGCCTTGGTCCTACGGAAGGTGTGGGGCCGACTCCAGCTGCTACGACACCGTGAGAGGGCACCGGACCGAGCTTCCCGCTCCCTCTCTCCGCGACTCAGCCTGTGAGACGGGGGATGCGCTGGCAAGGATTCCTCTTGTCATTGCTGGCAGGGGGGTGCCCCTTGGGCGGCCTTCATCTTCAGGTTGTGGGGATACACCGGTCAGCCCCCAGCCGGTGGCAGGCAGGGTGCCCATCGCCTCCCTGGCAGCCTCCGGGGCTGACGAGGGCCTTGGTGACGCGCTTGCGCTTGCTTGTGGGCACATTGTCGTGCACTTCAAGCTCTTCGATGACGTGATGCGCGCGATGATCCATCTTGGCGGGGAGCTCGCCAATGTTGACACCAGGCTTGAGGCGGAAAGCCGCCGCCTAGCGCATTAGTGGCAGCAGCTGAAGGTTGCCATTAACCTCGGGAGACTTCAGCGCGACGAGCCCGATGCGCTTGCGGTGGCCTCGCTCGTGACTTCTTGCGAGGCTTGCGCCCGCGCCATGGAGGAGGTCGAGGCTGCCAACCACCGTCGCGAGGCGGCCGGGGAGCGGAAGCAGGAGCTTCTGTCTTCAAATGCGGCCATTGAGCGAGAAGTCGAGGAGCGTCGTGCCCTTCTGGTCTCCTCACAAGACGAGGCATCCTTTGCCGAGGCGGAGCTCTTGAGGTGCCACGAAGACTTGATGTTGGAGACCGTGGAGCACAACATTGCGTTGGAGAGGCTGGAGGTGAGGGAGCACTAGGCTGCCACGGCTGAGGACGCCGTTGCCGCCCGAGAAGCCCAGGTCCAGCTGAAGGTGGAGGAGAGGGTGGCAAAGGTGCATGCTGACTTGGCTGAGGGGCACCGCCTGGATCTGGCGTTGCTCAAGGCCAAACTTGAAGGTAGGACATCCGCCCTGAAGGCAAAGCTGCGATCCATGGAGCAGCGTGAGAGCGCCGCTCAAGAAGTCCTAATTTCTTCCGAATCTGCCCTGGCATCTGCCCGCGCCGAACTGTCTTCACTTCAACAATAGATCAAGGATACAACATCCCAGGCGGAGAGGAACACGAGCTAAGCGAACCGTCGCCTGATGCTGCAGCTAGAGCATGCCTTGATGCTCTAGGGTCTCAAACTCAGAGCCAACTCCACCTTGGGCAACATCTATGACGACAGCGCTCCTCATCAGCGTGAGAACGATTACACCAGCCACCTCAACTTCTTCACCAACATTGTGACCCGCCTAGAGAATCGGGCCGCGAGGACTCACAAGCTTGTAGCGGAGAAGAGCCGGGGTCTTCTTGGGCGCGCATTCTCACGCATCTTCAGCCACCTCCTTAACTGCAATCCTCACTTCGACTTCGATGCTGTGTTAGCCCCCGTTCCCCCGGTTATCCAGGACAACCTGGCCGGGTGGGTGGATGACCATGTGGACGCCATGGTAGCAGAATTCGCTTCGGAGGACGACACGGTCATGATCGCGGCCGAACAAGCTGGCGCGGGTAGCGATGACGAGGAGGATGGCAGCCTCGACGCAAGCAGCGCGGACAGAGGTGATGAAGAAGGGGCGCCCAGCTAGGCCCGTGTTTCTTTTCGCTTTGACCTGTATGACAAAAACTTGAACACATCCTCGTGAGAGCATTTTGAAAAGGGGGTGCCCCTTATGATGTATGAGATTGTAAAATGCTTTTGAAATGACACCCGGAGAGTGTCACAGCAGGGCTGTGGACTCCCAAGCAAGGCAGCTGTTATGACTTATCTCTGGTTCTACGGGTTTCAGGTGAGCCCTGGTATCGCAGCGGCATTCCTTCTCTCGTGGGTAACCTGCCGCGGGCTCGCGAGGTTCTGTGCCTCCCGAGGGGCCTGCTGGCCTGTCCTAGAGTGCCTCATGAGGAGCCAACCGCCAGACCGTGGCGAGGTGGGCGCGCGTGGCGGCCGCACCCTTGAACCCCCGAGGGGGAAACGATCAACGCCAGCGTGTGCACCGTACCCATCCCCCACTCGCGAGGCATTTGAGGGCAGGGCAACAATCATGAGCCCCAGAAAGAACACAAGAACTAAAGGCAAGAGAGCAACACAAGACGAGAAAACTCCCCCCATTTTTATAAACGCATGAAAACCAAACTGGTTCGAGAAGCCGACGAACAAGTACAAAAAGGAGGCAAAAGCAAATGGCCGCGTCCAGCGCCTAGCTAGTCTTCAAGTCTTCTCACCAGTGCGAAGCTAAGAGCTTCCACTAGCTGGGCATAGTCATTGGGGACAGTGTCGACGGCCAGCGCGGAGCATGGTGCTTCCACTAGGACGTGGGCAGGAGCCCCCGTGAGGCCCCAGGGTGGCACTCAGGAGACTCCGGGGCGTGTATAACCCCACTCATTATTACGTGAGAGTGTCACAAGTGGAGACCTTCAGGCCGGAGCCTTGCTTCATGTCGTCCGACGAGGACCCAGTTGTGCGCCGCCCCCGACCACCATTGGGGATACCGGAAACCAGGACAAGACCAAGGGGCAAGTGGAACGCTGGTGGCGTCCTCGGCGATCATAGGCCCCCCGCAAGGGAGAAGGGCTCGCCGGCGCCTTCCCCAGTGAGGAACCTACCTCCAGGCAGGGCCCTGCTCTGCGCAACACGAGCAGAGCCCTGCCGCCGGGCTACCCCCGCTCTGCTCCCAGTGTCCTTCGAGCTCCTGCAGTGGATCTGCCGTCCTGAGAGTCCTGGTGGCGGCTCCGTCCTGGTTGACCTGTGATCCATGGTCAGCGTAAGCGTGCCCCTGAGGCGTTAGCTGTACCCAGAGGTTGTCACCGTTGGAGATGTCGGCAGGGCTTGGTGGCGGTTCGAAGGACAACTCGGCCTCGTGTATGTCCAGCGCCCAGCCTGGTGATGTCTACTACACAACCTTCTTCTTGTAGACGTTGTTGGGCCTGCAAGTGCATAGGTTTGTAGGACAGTAGCAAATTTCCCTCAAGTGGATGACCTAAGGTTTATCAATCCATAGGAGGCATAGGATGAAGATGGTCTCTCTCAAACAACCCTGCAACCAAATAACAAAGAGTCTCTTGTGTCCCCAACACACCCAATACAATGGTAAATTGTATAGGTGCACTAGTTCGGCGAAGAGATGGTGATACAAGTGAAATATGGATGGTAGATAAAGGTATTTGTAATCTGAAATTGTAAAAACATCAACGTAAAAAGTGGGTGAGCGTAAATGGTATTGCAATGATAGGAAACAAGGCCTAGGGTTCATACTTTCATTAGTGCAAGTTCTCTCAACAATAATAACATAGATAGATCATATAACAAGCCCTCAACATGCAACAAAGAGTCACTCCAAAGCCATTAATAGCGGAGAACAAACGTAGAGATTATGGTAGGGTACGAAACCACCACAAAGTTATTCTTTCGGATCGATCTATAAAAGAGTTCGTACTAGAATAACACCTTAAGACACAAATCAACCAAAACCCTAATGTCACCTAGATAATCCATTGTCACCTCAAGTATCCGTGGGCATGATTATACGATATGCGTCACACAATCTCAGATTCATCCAACCAACATAAAAGTACTTAAAAGAGTGCCCCAAAGCTACTACCGGAGAGTCAAGAACGTGTGCCAACCCCTATGCATAGGTTCCCAATGTCACGAAACCCGCAAGTTGATCACCAAAACATACATCAAGTGTGTCCGCAAGACATACATCAAGTGTTCTCATAAAAGACTCAATCTGATAAGATAACTTCAAAGGGGACACTCAATTTCATCACAAGAGAGTAGATGGGGAGAAACATCATAAGATCCAACTACAATAGCAAAGCTCAGGGTACATCAAGATCGTGCCATAGAGGGAACACGAGAGAGAACACGAGAGAGAGATCAAACACATAGCTACTGGTACATACCCTCAGCCCCGAGGGTGAACTACTCCCTCCTCGTCATGGATAGCACTGGGATGATGAAGATGGCCACCGGTGATGGATTCCCCCTCCGACAGGGTGCCGGGAAGGGCTCCCGAGAGGTTTTTGGTGGCTATAGAGGCTTGCGGCGGCGGAACTCCCGATCTATCTTTTGTTCTGGAAGTTTTATGATACGTAGGTATATATGGGTGCAGGGGGTACGTCGGTGGTGCTACGGGGGCCCCACGAGGCAGGGGGCGTGCCCTAGGGGGGTGGGCGCGCCCCCCACCCTCGTGAGCACCTCCCGTATCTTCTGACATGGAGTCCAAGTCCATCAGGTGGGTTTCCTTCGAAAATTAACTTCTCTAGTTGATTTCGTTCCCTTTTGACTCCGTGTGATATTCCTTTTCCTCGAAACACTGAAATAGGCATAAAACAGCAAATCTGGGCTGGGCCTCCGATTAATAGGTTAGTCCCAAAAATAATATAAAAGTGGATAATAAAGCCCAATATTGCCTAAAATAGTAGATAAAGTAGCATGGAGCAATAAAAAATTATAGATACGTTGGAGACGTATCAAGCATCCCCAAGCTTAATTCCTGCTCGTCCTCGAGTAGGTAAATGATAAAAAAAGATTTTTTGATGCGGAGTGATACTTTGGCATAATTTCAATGTAAATCTTCTTAATTGTGGCATGAACATTCAGATCTGAATGAATACAAATTAAAAGTTCATATTGATAAAAGAAATAGTAATACTTCAAGCATACTAATCAAAGCAATCATGTCTTCTCAAAATAGCATGGCTAAAGAAAGTTATCCCTACAAAATCATATAGTCTGGCTGTTGCTCTATCTTCATCACACAAAGTATTTAATCATGCACAACCCCGATGACAAGCCAAGCAATTGTTTCATACTTTAATAATCTCAAACTCTTTCAACTTTCATGAAATACATGAGCGTGAGCCATGGACATAGCACTATATGTGGAATAGAATGGTGGTTGTGGAGAAGACAAAAGGAGGGAAGATAGTCTCACATCAACTAGGCCTATCAATGGGCTATGGGGATGCCCATCAATAGATATCAATGTGAGTGAGTAGGGATTGACATGCAACGGATGCACTAGAGCTATAAGTATATGAAAGCTCAACAAAAAGAAACTAAGTGGGTGTGCATCCAACTCGCTTGCTCACGAAGACCTAGGGCATTTTTAGGAAGCCCATCATTGGAATATACAAGCCAAGTTCTATAATGAAAGATTCCCACTAGTATATGAAAGTGATAAAACGAGAGACTCTCTATTATGAAGATCATGGTGCTACTTTGAAGCACAGGTGTGGTAAAAGGATAGTAACATTGTCCCTTCTCTCTTTTTCTCTCATTTTTTGTTTTTTGTTTTTTTTGTTTGGGCCTTTTCTCTTTTTTTATGGCCTCTTTTTTTCGTCCGGAGTCTCATCTCGACTTATGGGGAAATCATAGTCTCCATCATCCTTTCCTCACTGGGACAATGCTCTAATAATGATGATCATCATACTATTATTTTTCTTACAACTCAACAATTACAACTCGGTACTTAGAACAAAATATGACTCTATATGAATGCCTCCGACGGTGTACCGGGATGTGCAATGACTCATGAGCGACATGTATGAAAGAATTATGAACGGTGGCTTTGCCACAAATACGATGTCAACTACATGATCATGCAAAGCAATATGACAATGATGGAGCGTGTCATAATAAACGGAACGGTGGAAAGTTGCATGGCAATATATCTCGGAATGGCTATGGAAATGCCATGATAGGTAGGTATGGTGGCTGTTTTGAGGAAGGTATATGGTGGGTGTATGATACCGGCGAAAGGTGCGCGGTATTAGAAAGGCTAGCAATGGTGGAAGGATGAAAGGGTGCGTATAATCCATGGACTCAACATTAGTCATAAAGAACTCATATACTTATTGAAAAAATCTACAAGTTATCAAAGCAAAGTATTACGCGCATGCTCCTAGGGGGATAGATTGGTAGGAAAATACCACCGCTCGTCCCCGACCGCCACTCATAAGGAAGACAATCAATAAATAAATCATGCTCCGACTTCATCACATAAGGTTCACCATACGTGCATGCTACGAGAATCACAAACTTTAACACAAGTATTTCTCAAATTTACAACTACTCAACTAGCATGACTCTAATATCATCATCTTCATATCTCAAAACAATTATCAAGCATCAAACTTCTCATAGTATTCAACACACTCATAAGAATTCTTATAAATCTTGTATGCTTAGAATATTAGGATTATTTAAGCAAATTACCATGCTATTTAAGACTCTCAAAATAATCTAAGTGAAGCATGAGAGATCAATAGTTTCTTTAATACAAATCTACCACAGTGCTCTAAAAGATCTAAGTGAAGCACTAGAGCAAAAATTATCACGCTCAAAAGATATAAGTGAAGCACTAAGAGCAATAACAAAAACTACTCCGAAAGATATAAGTGAAGATCAATGAGTAGTTGAATAATTATGCAACTATGTGAAGACTCTCCCATTTAATAATTTCAGATCTTGATACTTTATTCAAACAGCAAGCAAAGCTAAAGAAAACTACATTGCAAGGATAGCACAACTCATGGGAGGAAGCAAAAACTTAGGCTCAACCAATACTAACCGATAGTTGTTGAAGAAGAAAGGTGGGATGCCTACCGGGGCATCCCCAAGCTTAGATTCTTGAGACTTCTTGAAATATTATATTGGGGTGCCTTGGGCATCCCCAAGCTTGAACTTTTGTGTCTCCTTAATTCCTCTCATATCATGGTTTCTCTTCTTTTTATCAAAAGCTTCATTCACAACAAACTCAACAAGAACTCGTGAGATAGGTTAGTATAAACCAATGCAAAACCTTATCATTCTCTACTGTAGCAAATCACTAAAATTATTATTCGACATTGAGTACTAAATTTCTCTGCATATTTAATACTCCTATCCTCAAATAGAATCATTAAACAAGCAAACATATGCAAACAATGCAAACATAACAGCAATCTGCCAAAACAGTATAGTCTGTAAAGAATGCAAGAGTATCAATACTTCCCTGACTCCAAAAATTATGAACTAAAATTCCCACTGTAATAAATTTATCAGAGCTTAATATTCAAAAAGATTCAACGTTATACCATTCTCTGACTTTTCTAGGGAATTTTTGGAACAGCGGTAAACTTTCTGTTTTCAAACAGCAACATGTATACTAGCAAAATAAGCATGGCAAAGGCTATCCTTGACTTTTTTTATTGAAACTAAAGATGAAAAACATTATTATAACTAACAGCAAGCAAACACTAACAAAATAAAATGACGCTCCAAGCAAAGCACATATCATGTGGTGAATAAAAATATAGCTCCAAGTAAAGCTACCGATGAACGAAGACGAAAGAGGGGATGCCTTCCGGGGCATCCCCAAGCTTAGTTGCTTGGTTGTCCTTGAATATTACCTTGGGGTGCCTTGGGAATCCCCAAGCTTAGGCTCTTACCACTCCTTATTCCATAGTCCATCAAAAGAATTCACCCAAAACTTGAAAACTTCACAACACAAAACTTAATAGAAATCTCGTGAGCTCCGTTAGTATAAGAAAATAAAACCACCACTTAGGTACTGTAATGATCTCATTCTAAATTCATATTGGTGTAATATATACTGTACTCCAACTTATCTATGGTTCATACCACTTAATACTAGCCATAGATTCATCAAAATAAGCAAACAACACATAGAAAACAGAATCTGTCAAAAACAGAACAGTCTGTAGCAATCTGTATCAAACGTATACTTCTGGAACCCCAAAAATTATTAAATAACTTGCTGGACCTGAGTAATTTTTCTATTAATTATCTGCAAAAATAATCAACCTAAAAGCACTCTCCAGTAAAAAATGGCAGCTATTCTCGTGAGCGCAAAAGTTTCTGTTTTTTACAGCAAGATCACATAAACTTCACCCAAGTCTTCCCAAAGGTTCTACTTGGCACTTTATTGAAACAAAAGCTATAAAACATGATTAATACAGTAGAATAATCATGTGGACACACAAAAACAGTAAGGATAAATAGTGGGTTGTCTCCCAACAAGCGCTTTTCTTTAATGCCTTTCTAGCTAGGCATGATGATGACAATGATGCTCACATAAAAGATAAGAATTGAAACATAAAGAGAGCATCATGAAGCATATGACTAGCACATTTAAGCCTAACCCACTTCCTATGCATAGGGATTTTGTGAGCAAATAACTCATGGGAACAATAATCAACTAGCAAAGGAAGGTAAAACAAGCATAGCTTCAAGAATTTAAGCACATAGGGAGGAAACTTGATATTATTGCAATTCCTACAAGCATATGTTCCTCTCTCATAATAATTTTCAGTAGCATCATGAATGAATTCAACAATATAACCAGCACCTAAAGCATTATTTTCATGATCTACAAGCATATAAAATTTACCACTCTCCATATAAGCAAGATTCTTCTCATGAATAATAGTGGGAGCAAACTCAACAAAATAACTATCATATGATTGAAAATTAAGATCAAGATGACAAGTTTCATGGTTATCATTATTCTTTAAAGCATACGTGTCATCACAATAATCATCATAGATAGGAGGCATGCTTTTATCATAGTAATTTTGCTCATCAAAGCTTGGGGGACAAAAATATCATCTTCATCAAACAGAGCTTCCCCAAGCTTGTGGCTTTGCATATCATTATTATCATGGATATTCAAGGAATTCATACTAACAACATTGCAATCATGCTCATCATTCAAAGATTTAGTGACAAACATTTTATAGATTTCTTCTTCTAGCACTTGAGCACAATTTTCCTTTCCATCATACTCACGAAAGATATTAAAAAGATGAAGCATATGAGACAAACTCAATTCCATTTTTTTAGTTTTCTTTTATAAACTAAACTAGTGATAAAACAAGAAACAAAAAGATTCGATTGCAAGATCTAAAGATATACCTTCAAGCACTCACCTCGCCAAAAAAGAGCTTAGTTGACGGCGTGTGAGTACCGTTTACCTAGCCTCCCCGGCAACGGCGCCAGTAAAGAGCTTGATGTCTACTACACAGCCTTGTTCTTGTAGACGTTGTTGGGCCTGCAAGTGCACAGGTTTGTAGGACAGTAGAAAATTTCCCTCAAGTGGATGACCTAAGGTTTATCAATCCGTAGGAGGCACAGGATGAAGATGGTCTCTCTCAAACAACCCTGCAACCAAATAACAAAGAGTCTCTTGTGTCCCCAACACACCCAATACAATGGTAAATTGTATAGGTGCACTAGTTCTACGAAGAGATGGTTATACAAGTGCAATATGGATGGTAGATAAAGGTATTTGTAATCTGAAATTGTAAAAACAGCAAGGTAACAAGTGGTAAAAGTGAGCGTAAACGGTATTCCAATGATAGGAAACAAGGCCTAGGGTTCATACTTTCACTAGTGCAAGTTCTCTCAACAATAATAACATAGATAGATCATATAACAAGCCCTTAACATGCAACAAAGAGTCACTCCAAAGCCACTAATAGCGGAGAACAAACGTAGAGATTATGGTAGGGTACGAAACCACCTCAAAGTTATTCTTTCGGATCAATCTATAAAAGAGTTCGTACTCGAATAACACCTTAAGACACAAATCAACCAAAACCCTAGTGTCACCTAGATACTCCATTGTCACCTCAAGTATCCGTGGGCATGATTATACGATATGCGTCACACAATCTCAGATTCATCCAACCAATATAAAAGTACTTCAAAGAGTGCCCCAAAGCTACTACCGGAGAGTCAAGAACGTGTGCCAACCCCTATGCATAGGTTCCCAATGTCACGAAACCCGCAAGTTGATCACCAAAACATACATCGAGTGGATCTGCAAGGCATACATCAAGTGTTCTCGTAAAAGACTCAATCTGATAAGATAACTTCAAAGGGGAAACTCAATTCATCACAAGAGAGTAGAGGGGGAGAAACATCATAAGATCCAACTACAATAGCAAAGCTCGGGATACATCAAGATCGTGCCATAGAGGGAACACGAGAGAGAACACGAGAGAGAGAGATCAAACACATAGCTACTTGTACATACCCTTAGCCCCGAGGGTGAACTACTCCCTCCTCGTCATGGATAGCACCGGGATGATGAACATGGCCACCGGTGATGGATCCCCCCTCCGGCAGGGTGCCGGGAAGGGCTCCCGAGAGGTTTTTGGTGGCTACAGAGGCTTGCAGCGGCGGAACTCCTGATCTATCTTCTGTTCTGGAAGTTTTACGATACGTAGGTATATATGGGTGTAGGGGGTACGTCGGTGGAGCTACGGGGGCCCCACGAGGTAGGGGGGCGCGCCCTAGGGGGTGGGCGCGCCCCCCACCCTCGTGAGCACCTCCCGTATCTTCTGACCTGGAGTCCAAGTCCATCAGGTGGGTTTCCTTCCAAAATTAACTTCTCCAGTTGATTTCGTTCCGTTTTGACTTCGTTTGATATTCCTTTTCCTCGAAACACTGAAATAGGCATAAAACAGCAAATCTGGGCTGGGCCTCCAGTTAATAGGTTAGTCCCAAAAATAATATAAAAGTGGATAATAAAGCCCAATATTGCCTAAAACAGTAGATAACGTAGCATGGAGCAATCTAAAATTATAGTTACGTTGGAGACGTATCACCTAGCGTGGGGGATCGGCTGGGGCCCTCTCCCAGCACGCGCCTTGGATCCATTGCGACAGGGATGTAGGCTTCCGGGCTGGCCGGACCAGAAACGCCCCCGGCTGCCTCACGTTCCTGCCCCCTTCAGTCGCCCTTTGGTCCTGCCACCCAGGGGCCGGCGCTCCAGTGCGGCCCCTGGTGCTGTTGCCTGGAGCAGCTCCATGCTGAGGTGGCAGGTCCTGGGGGGCGCGAGCCACTCCGCGAAGCTGGCCGGCGTCGAGAGCTTCTTCGGAGGCCTTAGGAGGGGGTGCGTGATTATGTCGAGGACAGGCGCATGCCCCTACCATCGCCTATGATGTGGGCAGGGTGTAGAATGGCGCGGCACCCCTGCACGCTGCATCTTGAAGCTCGGCGACCCATTCCAGCAGGGCATCGCGGTCGCTTTTGAGCAGCCTGCACCTTAGGAGCTCCCGGGCCATGATGATCGCAGCCCGCATGTTTGTTTGTTCCCTGCGCGTGTGCGGTGTGGTCACCGCAACGTAGTTTGCAGATCGCGCGATGGCACGGTTGTGGCGTGGCGCCATTGGGGAAGGCTGCGCCCCGCGCCCCCTGCGGACGGCCGCTTCAGGCAGAGTGCGGGGCCATGAGCAGGGTGGAGTGGAGATCCTCCTCGTCGGCAGGCGTCGTCGTGGAGGCTGGAACCACCCGGTGCTTGACATGCGCCCTCGGGGCGTCGACCATGGAGGTGTCCGAGTGGTGGTGGATCGGTCGACGGAAGAGAGAATCCGACACACCCCTACATGGCGCGCCAAATGTCGGATTACGGGTTCCGCAAACCCTTGAAAGGTTCAAACTCTAGGGTGCATGTGGAGATCTCAACCTACCCAGCCTGCCTACTCGCAATCCTCCTAAGCCTAGCGCGACGATCTTGAAGGGACAAAGAGACACAACAGTTTATCCTGGTTCGTTCCACCTTGCGGTGTAATACCCTACTCCAGCATTTTTGTGGATTGCCTTGGAGGGCTGGGGATGAACTAGTATAGTGGATGAACTGGCCTCAGGAGGTGAGGTGTTCTTGAGCTCGATGGAGCTGGTGGGGCGGTCCCGTCGGAATAGATCTCATCTATGGTGGTGGCTAAGACCTATTTATAGTGGCCTTGGTCCTCTTCCCAAATGTTGCGGGAAGGGATCCCACAATGGCCGGATTTGAAAGGGGACAACAATACAACTTATCCTGACAAAAATAGTCTTCGCCTGCGAAAAGCCTCTGGTCGTGACGCCGCGGTGGGCTCGGTGATGACCTCCGTCCTGCCGTCCTGGCGGTCTTGGTCTTGTTGCACCAGAATGGAAACCTTTGGCTGATTCCATGGGACTCCGCGCCTGTGGCTTGCCTCCCTTGCACCAAAGAGGAAACCTGCGCTCTACGCCCGCCTGGCGCCCGCCTGGCCTTGATCGTCATGGCTCACGTCAGTTGAGCCTCGTGAGGTAAACCTTGCATAGAACTATCCGCCCCTCGGGAGCCAACCTGAGGAGGCCGATCCCCTCGGGGGTCTTGGCGTCGTCCGCCTCGCGTGGCTTGGCGCCTCGCGAGGGTCTTGTGCTATTGATGTCGAAGCTGGGCCGTACCAGGCCATTGATGGAGCCACGTGGTGGGCCGCAGGCAGGCAGGGCTGGATACCCCCATATCCAGAATGCCGACACTATAAAACATGATTACTACAGTAGCGGAATCATGTGAACACACAAAAATAGTAGGTGTAAATGTTGGGTTGTCCCCCAACAAGCGCTTTTCTTTAATGCCTTTCAGCTAGGCATGATGATTTCAATGATGCTCACATAAAAGATAAAAATTTAAACATAACGGGAGTATCATAAAGAATATGACTAGCACATTTAAGTCTAACCCACTTCCTATGCATAGGGATTTTGTGAGAAAACAACTTATGGTAACAAGAATCAACTAGCATAGGAAGGCAAAACAAGCACAATTTCAAGATTTTCAACACATAGAGAGGAAACTTGATATTATTGCAACTCCTACAAGCATATATTCCTCCCTCATAATAATTTTCAGTAGCATCATGAATGGATTCAACAACATAACCATCACATAAATCACTCTTTTCATGATGCATAAGCATATAATTTTTATTACTCTCCACATAAGCAAACTTCTTCTCATGAATAGTAGTGGGAGCAAACTGAACAAATTAACTATCATGTGAGTCATAATCCAATTGAAAATTAAAATCATGATGACAAGTTTCATGGTTATCATTATTATTTATAGCATACATGTCATCACAATAATCATCATAGGTAGCAACTTTCTTCTCATAATCAATTGGAACCTCTTCCGAAATAGTGGATTCATCACTAAATAAAGTAATGACCTCTCCAAATCCACTTTCATGATTATCACAATAAGATTCAACACCCACCAAAATAGTGGGATCATTACTTCCTAAAGTTGACACTCTTCTAAACCTACTTTCATCAATATAATCATCATAAATAGGAGGCATCCTTTCATCATAATAAATTTCCTCATCAAAATTTGGGGGACAAAAGATAGCATCCCCAGGCTCGTGGCTTTGCATATCATTAGCATCATGGATATTCAAAGAATTCATACTAAGAACATTGCAATCATGCTCAACACCCACCAAAGCATTTTAATGCATTCTTCTTCTAACACTTGGGCACAATTTTCCTTTCCATCATTTTCATGAAAGACATTAAAAAGATGAAGCATATGAGGCAACCTCAATTCCATTTTTTTGTAGTTTTTATTTTATAGACTAAACTAGTGATAAAACAAGAAACTAAAAGATTTGATTGCAAGATCTAAAGATATACCTTCAAGCACTAACCTCCCTGGCAATGGCGCCAGAAAAGAGCTTGATGTCTACTACACAACCTTCTTCTCATAGACGTTGGTGGGCCTCCAACTGCAGAGTTTTGTAGGACAATGGCTAATTTCCCTTAAGTGGATGACCTAAGGTTTATCAATCCGTGGGAGGCGTAGGATGAAGATGGTCTCTCTCAAACAACCCTGCAACCAAATAATAAAGAGTCTCTTGTGTCCCCAACACATCCAATACAATGGTAAATTGTATAGGTGCACTAGTTCGGCGAAGAGATGGTGATACAAGTGCAATATGGATGGTAGATATAGGTTTTTGTAATCTGAAAATATAAAAACAGCAAGGTAACTAGTAACAAAAGTGAGCAAAAGCGGTATTGCAATGCTTCAAAACAAGGCCTAGGGTTCATACTTTCACTAGTGCAAGTTCTCTCAACAATGATAACATAATTGGATCATATAACAACCCCTCAACATGCAACAAAGAGTCACTCCAAATTCACTAATAGCAGAGAACAAACAAAGAGATTATTGTAGGGTACGAAACCACCTCAAAGTTATTCTTTTCGATCAATCCATTGGGCTATTCCTCAGTGTCACAAAAAGCCCTAGAGTTCATAGTAAAATAACACGTTAAGACACACATCAACCAAAACCCTAATGTCACCTAGATACTCCAATGTCACCACAAGTATCCGCGAGCTTGATTATACGATATGCATCACACAATCTCAGGTTCATCTTTTCAAACCAACACAAAGAACTTCAAAGAGTGCCCCAAAGATTCTACCGGAGAGTCAAGACAAAAATGTGTGCCAACCCCTATGCATAAGTTCACAAGGTCACTGAACCCGCAAGTTGATCACCAAAACATACATCAAGTGGATCACATGAATATCCCATTGTCACCACATATAAGCACATACAAGACATACTCCAAGTGTTCTCAAATCCTTAAAGACTCAATCCGATAAGATAACTTCAAAGGGAGAACTCAATCCATTACAAGAAGGTATAGGGGGAGAAACATCATAAGATCCAACTATAATAGCAAAGCTCGCGGTACATCAAGATTGTGCCATATCAAGAACACGAGAGAGAGAGAGAGAGAGAGAGAGAGAGAGAGATCAAACACATAGCTACTGGTATATACCCTCAGCCCCGAGGGTGAACTACTCCCTCCTCTTCATGGAGAGCGCCAGGATGATGAAGATGGCCACCGGTGATGGTTCTCCCCTCCGGCAAGGTGCCGGAACAGGGTCCCGATTGGGTTTTCATGGCTATAGAGGCTTCTGCTGGTGGAACTCCCGATCTTGGTTATGTTCTAGAAGTTTGGGGATATATAAGAGGTGTTGGCGTCGGGAACAAGTCAGGAGGTCCCTGAGTCAGCCACAAGGTAGGAGGGGGGCGCCCAGGGGGTAGGGGGTGCCCTCCACCCTCGTGGCTGACTCGGGGCTCTTCTGGTCCATCTCCAATGCTCTGTGGGCTTCTTATAGTCCAAAAACAAGCTCCGCAAATTTTCAGGTCAATTGGACTCCGTTTGGTATTCCTTTTCTGTAAAACTCAAAAATAAGGAAAAACAGAAACTGGCACTGGGCTCTAGGTTAATAGGTTAGTCCCAAAGATCATATAAAATAGCATATAAAACATCCAAGATGGATAATATAATAGCATGGACAATAAAAAATTATAGATACATTGGAGACGTATTACATAGAAATGAGGGGGAGAGTGTGTCTATGTACCCTCGTAGACCGTAAGCGGAAGCGTTTCACAACGCGGTTGATGTAGTCGAACTTCTTCACACTTCAACCGATCAAGTACCGAACACACAGAACCTCCATGTTCTGCACACGTTCAACTCGGTGATGTCCCTCGCCTTCTTGATCCAGCAAGACATCGATATAGTAGATGAGTTCCGTCAGCACGATGGCATGGTGACAGTGATGGTGAAGTGATCTCCATAGGGCTTCGTGCAAGCACTACGAAAATATGACCGGGGGTGTAAACGGTGGAGGGGGTGCCGCACACGGCTAGGAAATTGTCTCTTGTGTGCTAGACACCCCCTCCCACACACAAACACACACACACACACACACACACACACACACACACACACACACACACACACACGAGGGAGGGAGGGAGCGAGGATTAGCCAAAGGAGGCGCCCAAGTAGGAGGAATCCTACTTGAGGTCCCTCCCAAGCCGCGTCCCCCCTTTCCTTATTTGGAGTGTGGGGAAAGGTAGGGGAGCCCCCCTTTCCTTTCTCCCATGAGAGGGAAAGGCAGGAGGGGCTTGCCCTCCCCCTTTTCCTTCCCTAGGGCTGGCCAAACAAGGGAGGGGGTGCACTGGCCCCCTTGTGGGCTGGTCTGTCCCCT